>NC_092179.1:18335908-18378408 GCF_045791955.1 Oncorhynchus clarkii lewisi
CTGGTCCCTGAGGGAAACGCGCTGTGCGGTATTAGCGGGAGGGGGTGTGTGTAGCTGTGTGCCCCTGACACATGTCATTCATATACACACACACACACACACACACACACACACACACACACACACACACACACACACTTCATGTGTGTGTAACAGATGGGACGTGCAGGGCATTGTGAGAGGAGAATAGTGCAGAAATGTGCTCTCCTCCAGTGCAGCTCTCTGTATCCCCCTGCTACCGCTGACTCCTCTCTGTCACACAGACCCCCAGGAAACAAGAGTGCATTGTCTCACACCCCCCCAGCACCGCAGAGAAAAGAGGAGTGTACATAGGCACAGAAGAAGAATAGAGAGAGGGGAGAAGGAAGAGGGCTGGTGTCGGCTGGAGCTGATGTTTGTGGAAGGGATCTGAGAGGGGGATGAAAAGAGGAGTGTGGAGAAGAGAGAGAGTGGCTGAGGAGAGAGTTCCCAGGTAGTGTAAAGTTCAGATTCAGGTGCAGGAGGAGAGGAGTGTGACAGAGTAAAGGTATAACAGATGTCTTCTAGGAGATACAGACATCTTAATCAGGATATTCTAATGCTGCTCTGAGGAAAGGAGGATAAGCTGCCAAGATGTACGATTTGGATCAGTTAATTGATATGTGGGTGGAATAATGTCAAATGAATGACAAATCATGATGAATCAAGTTTTTATAAATAGCCCTGCCTCCAGTACTGGGTAGCATTCTGAATATATAATATTAAGATGGGAATTGGGCAGCTGGTCCAACAGGATGGGGTTTCTTCAGTCTTTGTTAGAGCACTGACCCACACAGCAGGGAAAACAGTGTTTGCTCCGGGCCTCACTAAAGTGGGAAAGAAAATGTCACTGGCAGCTATTGGCAGAGGCGCCTTTGAGCTGTAAAAGATGATGAATACCATTTATAGATTACCCTCTCTGAGGACCCCACATGTTAACTATTCACCACCTTTCTTTGTCAAAACTGAACAATGCCCAATGCCAATGACCCCCCCCCGGTCATATCTGCTTGAATTAAATGATGTATTTACCCTGTCTATTGCAGACTCCAGGAGCCTGCAGCACTGCAGCACCACCAGAGGGAGGCGCTTAGCTGTTGTTGTTCCCTGTGTACCAGTGCCAGTCTCCCCCTCTCCCAGCAGAGCCTCCCCTGAGCTCTCCCCTGTCTGTCCAAGTCCAACATCCTCTACTGTCACTGACTCTGGGCAGCAGGGGACTGGATACAACCCTGCTCCATCATCAGCCCTACCTCATGTCCATACTCAGAAAGGAGAGAAGGAAACAGAGGATGGTGTTAAAGAGATGGATGAAGGCACTTCGGCTTCCTCAGGGGCCTTCCGCCCTCCAAGGCCAGAGCAGGAGCCCAATTCTGGTCCTGAGGACACAGACCCCTCAGTTTCTCCAATCCCTAGTGTCTGTGAGGGTTCTCTCTCAGACTTTAGCCGCCCACCATCCAGCCAGTTCAGCCGAAGCACAGACCTGGGTAGTGGCCGGAGCAGTCCTCTATGTGGTATTGTACCTACGCTGCTTTGAGACAATTGAAGTGAAATGTATTCAAAGCTGTTGCATTCCCCATGGGCTATTAGTTGTTTCATAAATGTAGAAATTCATAATTACTGTAACTGTTGTACACTACCGTTCAAAAGTTTGGGGTCACTTAGAAATGTCTTTGTTTTTTTAAAGAAAAGCTAATTTTTTGTGCATTAAAATGAGCATCAAATTGATCAGAAATACAGTGTAGACATTGTTAATGATGTAAATTAATGTTGCAGCTGGAAACAGCTTATTTTTAATGGAATATTTACATTATCAGAGACCATCACTTCTGTGTTCCAATGGCACGTTGTGCTAATCCAAGTTGATCATTTTCAAAGGCTAATTGATCATTAGAAAACCCTTTTGCAATTATGTTAGAACAGCTGAAAACTGTTCGGATTAAAGAAGCAATAAAACTGGCCTTCTTTAGACTAGTTGTGTAACGGTTTTCTTCTATCTCCTCTTCTGATGAAGAGGTAGAACAAGGATCGGACCAAAATGCGGCGTGTAGATTGCGATCCATGTTTATTAAACAAACGTAAAACACGAATCAAAATACAAACACTACAAAATAATAAACGTAATGAAAACCGAAACAGCCTAAACTAGCGCAAACTAACACTAAGGACAATCACCCACGACAAACTCAAAGAATATGGCTGCCTAAATATGGTTCCCAATCAGAGACAACGATAAACACCTGCCTCTGATTGAGAACCACTTCAGACAGCCATAGACTTAACTAGAACACCCCACTAGCTACAATCCCCATACATACACACCACATACAAAAACCCATGCCACACCCTGGCCTGACCAAATAAATAAAGATAAACACAAAATACTTTGACCAGGGTGTGACAGAACCCCCCCCCTAAGGTGCGGACTCCCGAACGCACCTCAAAACAATAGGGAGGGTCCGGGTGGGCGTCTGTCCATGGTGGCGGCTCCGGCGCGGGACGTGGACCCCACTCAATCAATGTCTTAGCCCCTTCTCCTCGCGTCCCTGGATAGTCCACCCTCGCCGCCGACCATGGCCTAGTAGTCCTCACCCAGAACCCCACTGGACTGAGGAGCAGATTGGGACTGAGGGGCAGCTCGGGACTGAGGCAGCTCGGGACTGAGGGGAAGCTCAGGAGTGAGAGGAAGCTCAGGAGTGAGAGGAAGCTCAGGAGTGAGAGGAAGCTCAGGCAGGTTGATGAATCTACCAGATCCTGGCTGGCTGGTGGTTTCGGCAGATCCTGGCTGACTGGCAGATCCTGGTCGACTGGCAGATCTGGAAGATCCTGGTCGACTGGCAGATCTGGAAGATCCTGGTCGACTGGCAGATCTGGAAGAGTCTGGTCGACTGGCAGATCTGGAAGATCCTGGTCGACTGGCAGATCTGGAAGAGTCTGGTCGACTGGCAGATCTGGAAGAGTCTGGTCGACTGGCAGATCTGGAAGAGTCTGGTCGACTGGCAGATCTGGAAGAGTCTGGTCGACTGGCAGATCTGGAAGAGTCTGGTCGACTGGCAGATCTGGAAGAGTCTGGTCGACTGGCAGCTCTGGCTGCTCCATGCTGACTGGCTGCTCCATGCTGACTGACAGCTCTGGCTGCTCCATGCTGACTGGCAGCTCTGGCTGCTCCATGCTGACTGGATGCTCCATGCTGACTGGCAGCTCTGGCTGCTCCATGCTGACTGGCTGCTCCATGCTGACTGGCAGCTCTGGCTGCTCCATGCTGACTGGCTGCTCTGGCTGCTCCATGCTGACTGGCTGCTCCATGCTGACTGGCTGCTCCATGCTGACTGGCGGCCCTGGCTGCTCCATGCTGACTGGCGGCCCTGGCTGCTCCATGCTGACTGGCGGCCCTGGCTGCTCCATGCTGACTGGCGGCCCTGGCTGCTCCATGCTAACTGGCGGCTCTGGCGGCTCCTTGCAGACTGGCAGCTCTGGCGGCTCCTTGCAGACTGGCAGCTCTGGCGGCTCCTTGCAGACTGGCAGCTCTGGCGGCTCCTTGCAGACTGGCAGCTTTGGCGGCATCCTGCAGACAGGCAGCTCTGGCGGCTCCTTGCAGACTGGCAGCTCCTTGCAGACTGGCAGCTCCTTGCAGACTGGCAGCTCTATGCTAACTGGCAGCTCTATGCAGACTGGCAGCTCTATGCTAACTGGCAGCTCTATGCTAACTGGCAGCTCTATGCTAACTGGCAGCTCTATGCTAACTGGCAGCTCTATGCTAACTGGCAGTTCTGAACAGGCGGGAGACTCCGGCAGCGCTGTAGAGAAGGAAGGCTCTAACAGCGCTAAACAGGCGGGAGACTCCGACAGCGCTGGAGAGGAGGAGGGCTCCGACAGCGCTGGACAGGCGAGGCGCACTGTAGGCCTGATGCGTGGTGCTGGCACTGGTGGTACTGGGCCGAGGACACGCACAGGAAGCCTGGTGCGGGGAGCTGCTACCGGAGGGCTGGGGTGTGGAGGTGGCACAGGATGGGTTAGACCGTGAAGGCGTACTGGAGATCTTGAGAGCGGTGCTGGCACAGGACGTGCAAGGCTAGGGAGGTGCACAGGAGGCCTGGTACGTGAGACTGGCACCATCTTCACCAGCCGACTAACACGCACCTCAGGACGAGTATGGAGCGCTGACCCAGGTGCCATCAAATCCCCGACACGCTCCGTCGGGCGAATTCCATGTTTAAAACACCAACACAGCAACTCCCTCATTTCTCTCTCCTCCAATTTCCCCATTAACTCCTTCACAGTCTCTGTTTCGCTCACCTCCAACACCGGCTCTGGTCTCCTCCTTGGCTCCTCACGATAAACAGGGAGAGTTGGCTCAGGTCTGGCTCCTGACTCTGCCACACTCTCCCTGAGCCCCCCAAGAAATTTTTGGGGCTGACTATGGGGCCTCCGTCCGCGCCGCCTTGCTTGCTTCGCAAACTCCATTCTCCTATATCCTTCCGCGCACTGCTCCATCGAATCCCAGGCGGGCTCCGGCACTCTCCCTGGGTCGACCGCCCACCTGTCTATCTCCTCCCAAGAAGTATAGTCCATACTGTACTCCACTTTGGGCTGTTCTTGCCTGTTGACACGCTGCTTGGTCCCTTTGTGGTGGGTGATTCTGTAACGGTTTTCTTCTATCTCCTCTTCTGATGAAGAGGTAGAACAAGGATCGGACCAAAATGCGGCGTGTAGATTGCGATCCATGTTTATTAAACAAACGTAAAACACGAATCAAAATACAAACACTACAAAATAATAAACGTAATGAAAACCGAAACAGCCTAAACTAGCGCAAACTAACACTAAGGACAATCACCCACGACAAACTCAAAGAATATGGCTGCCTAAATATGGTTCCCAATCAGAGACAACGATAAACACCTGCCTCTGATTGAGAACCACTTCAGACAGCCATAGACTTAACTAGAACAGCCCACTAGCTACAATCCCCATACATACACACCACATACAAAAACCCATGCCACACCCTGGCCTGACCAAATAAATAAAGATAAACACAAAATACTTTGACCAGGGTGTGACAGAACCCCCCCCCTAAAGAAATTTTTGGGGCTGACTATGGGGCCTCCGTCCGCGCCGCCTTGCTTGCTTCGCAAACTCCATTCTCCTATATCCTTCCGCGCACTGCTCCATCGAATCCCAGGCGGGCTCCGGCACTCTCCCTGGGTCGACCGCCCACCTGTCTATCTCCTCCCAAGAAGTATAGTCCATACTGTACTCCACTTTGGGCTGTTCTTGCCTGTTGACACGCTGCTTGGTCCCTTTGTGGTGGGTGATTCTGTAACGGTTTTCTTCTATCTCCTCTTCTGATGAAGAGGTAGAACAAGGATCGGACCAAAATGCGGCGTGTAGATTGCGATCCATGTTTATTAAACAAACGTAAAACACGAATCAAAATACAAACACTACAAAATAATAAACGTAATGAAAACCGAAACAGCCTAAACTAGCGCAAACTAACACTAAGGACAATCACCCACGACAAACTCAAAGAATATGGCTGCCTAAATATGGTTCCCAATCAGAGACAACGATAAACACCTGCCTCTGATTGAGAACCACTTCAGACAGCCATAGACTTAACTAGAACACCCCACTAGCTACAATCCCCATACATACACACCACATACAAAAACCCATGCCACACCCTGGCCTGACCAAATAAATAAAGATAAACACAAAATACTTTGACCAGGGTGTGACAAGTTGAGTATCTGGAGAATCAGCATTTGTGGGTTCGAAGGCTCAAAGTGGCTAGAAACAAAGAACTTTCTTCTGAAACTCGTCAGCCTATTCTTGTTCTGAGAAATGAAGGCTATTCCATGCGAGAAATTGCCAAGAAACTGAAGATCTCATACATTGCTGTGTACTACTCCCTTCACAGAACAGAGCAAACTGTCTCCAACCAGAATACAGTATAAAGAGGAGTGGGAGGCCCCGGTGCACAACTGAGCAAGATGAAAAGTACATTAGAATGTCTAGTTTGAGAAATAGACGCCTCACAAGTCCTTAACTGGCAGCTTCAATAAATAGTACCCGCAAAACACCAGTCTCAACGTCAACAGTGAAGAGGCAACTCTGGCATGCTGGCCTTCTAGACAGAGTTCCTCTGTCCAGTGTCTGTGTTCTTTTGCCCATCTTAATCTTTTATTTTTATTGGCCAGTCTGAGATGTGGCTTTTTCTTTGCAAACTTTTGAACGGTACTGTGGGTGATCAAAATCCTTAAATATTCTGTGATTTTGTACACATACTTGAATGTTTAGTTGTAGCCAAGGCTTGCTTTCCTATCATGTCAAATGGAAGGATAATTATTGCTGTTTGGGGTTTTAGGCTGGGTTTCTGTACAGCACTTTGAGATATCAGCTGATGTACGAAGGGCTATATAAATAAATTTGATTTGATTTGATTTGATTTATTCCATATATCCTTTTTTATTTTTACAGCGAATCTGAGTGACCTGGACTCAGAGGGTGGCTCTCCTCTCTCCCAGCATGGCTCCTCTTCCATGTCCCTGTCTGCTCTGGCCTCCTGCACCCCACAGGACCCCCCAGCACACCAGCCCCCAAACCCAGCCCCTCACCACCCTCAACACCATCCCCTCCCTCACCAGGCCCAACACTGCCCACCTGACTGGACCACCACGGAGCCCCAGCCAGGCCATGTCCTCCCACCCTACCCAGACCCATCCCTGGACCCCAACCCAGACCATACAACCCTAGCTTTCCCCTCAGACACCTGGCAGTCCTGCCCCAGCCCACAGTGCAGGATAACTACTCGACCAGGGTCAGGGTTAGGGTCAGGTTTGACCTCATCTCCTGTGGTGGTGGAGAGTCAGGACTGGACATCACACCGCTGGTCCGTCCTTCCCCCCATCTCTCCTGTCAGAGGTGAGTAATGATCTCTGCCTGTCCCATATGGGCCTTTCACAGCATCCTTCCCAGCCTCCCTCCCCGCCTCCTTCCCAGCCTCCCTCCCCGCCTCCTTCCCAGCCTCCCTCCCGCCCATCAGCAGTCTGCACTGGTGCCCCTTACATAGCGCCACGGGGCTGATTGTCCACAACATGGCTGGACATCGTCAATGGTACAAAAAGACGGCAGCCAACAGACAACAGAGGAAATCAAAGCCTCCCTCCTCAGATCAGATGCTCCTGTCCCCATCGCCGGTCTGCATTGTGAGGTTCTGCTGTCAGCCCTGTTTTGTTTCCCCTCATAATAAATAACGCAGAAAGCTTTTCTTTTCCCTTTAAAGCAGCAATGGAAAGAGGACTCTTTTTGATGAAGAGCTGGTACCGTTTGATTCCCAGTTCAAAGGCGCGCGAGGCCCCTTCACAATAGGAGGGAGTGGGGGGTTCCCTGCATCGTGTGCCGTCCCCACTCAGCCGCGGCTTCCCCGTGCTCTCTCCATTCTCCCGGTCGCTGAAAGGGAGACGTGTAGCCGATGGTCATAAATCCACACTGACCACCGCACGCTGACAGGGGAAACAGTCAGAGCTACGGTCCACAATAGAATATAGCGGCTTTCCGTCGCAGCTAATTTACCGTTTAGAATAGAGATAAAGGACGGGGCCACTGACATCTGACTTTTATGGGGGGCTTTATGAAAGACTATGAAAAGAGAGCAAACAATTGGGAAATTGTGTCGGGATTTTCATTCTCTAACAGAAGTGATGAGAAGCCGTCTGCGCTCTTCTAAGGTCCTTTCTACTGATTAGTATCGGTTCCAGGTGCGTAGGAGTCAAAATAACACTGAAAGAGATTTTGACCAGCACACTGTTGAAAAAAGGAATACATCCAAAACTGAGGCTTGAATGTTACATAAATATGTTTATTAGAACATCATGGTGCCCCAAAAATCAATCAAGTGCATAAATGAAAGATGAAAATAAAACACAAACATTCCCGGCCTTAGGCCTTTCCTCACTGTAAATAGTCGGCACACACACCTGGCTTCTATAATAGCATTGGTCACATGATCAAGAAAGAAAACATCACAAATCTATAAATCGGTACCTTGTACAATTGTTTTGATGGGCAGAACATACAAAAGCAGACAGAGAAATATCATCAATTATTGCTTTTACATATACATTGTGACCATTTCTCTATCATAGATAGCTACAGTTCTACATGGTGGCATGCTGTTCTCTATGGGGAGATACAGCTATATGGTGGCATGCTGTTCTCTATGGGGAGATACAGCTATATGGTGGTGGCACATTGTTCTCTATGGGGAGATACAGCTATATATGGTGGTGGCACATTGTTCTCTATGGGGAGATACAGCTATATGGTGGTGGCACATTGTTCTCTATGGGGAAATACAGCTATATGGTAGTGGCACATTGTTCTCTATGGGGAGATACAGCTATATATGGTGGTGGCACATTGTTCTCTATGGGGAGATACAGCTATATGGTGGTGGCACATTGTTCTCTATGGGGAGATACAGCTATCTGGTGGCATGCTGTTCTCTATGGGGAAATACAGCTATATGGTTATGGCACATTGTTCTCTATGGGGAGATACAGCTATATATGGTGGTGGCACATTGTTCTCTATGGGGAGATACAGCTATATGGTGGTGGCACATTGTTCTCTATGGGGAGATACAGCTATATGGTGGTGGCACATTGTTCTCTATGGGGAGATACAGCTATATTGTGGTGGCACATTGTTCTCTATGGAGGAGATACAGCTATCTGGTGGTGGCACATTGTTCTCTATGGAGGAGATACAGCTATCTGGTGGCATGCTGTTCTCTATGGGGAGATACAGCTATATGGTGGTGGCACATTGTTCTCTATGGAGGAGATACAGCTATATGGTGGTGGCACATTGTTCTCTATGGAGGAGATACAGCTATATGGTGGTGGCACATTGTTCTCTATGGAGGAGATACAGCTATCTAGTGGCATGCTGTTCTCTATGGGGAAATACAGCTATATGGTGGTGGCACATTGTTCTCTATGGGGAGATACAGCTATATATGGTGGTGGCACATTGTTCTCTATGGGGAGATACAGCTATATGGTGGTGGCACATTGTTCTCTATGGGGAGATACAGCTATCTGGTGGCATGCTGTTCTCTATGGGGAAATACAGCTATATGGTGGTGGCACATTGTTCTCTATGGAGGAGATACAGCTATATGGTGGTGGCACATTGTTCTCTATGGAGGAGATACAGCTATCTGGTGGCATGCTGTTCTCTATGGGGAAATACAGCTATATGGTGGTGGCACATTGTTCTCTATGGGGAGATACAGCTATATATGGTGGTGGCACATTGTTCTCTATGGGGAGATACAGCTATATGGTGGTGGCACATTGTTCTCTATGGGGAGATACAGCTATATGGTGGTGGCACATTGTTCTCTATGGGGAGATACAGCTATATGGTGGTGGCACATTGTTCTCTATGGAGGAGATACAGCTATCTGGTGGTGGCACATTGTTCTCTATGGGGAGATACAGCTATATGGTGGCACACTGTTCTCTATGGGGAAATACAGCTATATGGTTATGGCACATTGTTCTCTATGGGGAGATACAGCTATATATGGTGGTGGCACATTGTTCTCTATGGGGAGATACAGCTATATTGTTATGGTGAGTGAATGAGGACCCAAAAGCGAACTAACTTAAACAGAGCTTCTTTAATAACCAAACATAGGTAGGCTCAGATAGACCGGCAGATTCCGACAGGACAGGACAAGGTTACAGCAGACATGACGATAGTCTGGCTCAGGCATGAAACACAAACAAGAATCCGACAAGGACAGGAACAGAAACAGAGAGAGATATAGGGACCTAATCAGAGGGAAAAAGGGAACAGGTGGGAAACGGGGTGAATGGGTAGTTAGAGGAGACAAGGAACAGCTGGGAGAAAGCGGGGGAGAAAAGGTAACCTAACAACGACCAGCAGAGGGAGACAGGGTGAAGGGAAAGGACAGAGACAAGACACAACATGACAGTACCCCCCCACTCACCGAGCGCCTCCTGGCGCACTCGAGGAGGAAACCTGGCGGCAACGGAGGAAATCCTCGATCAGCGCACGGTCCAGCACGTCCCGAGAGGGAACCCAACTCCTCTCCTCAGGACCGTACCCCTCCCAATCGACAAGGTACTGGTGACCACGGCCCCGAGGACGCATGTCCAAAATCCTGCGGACCCTGTAGATGGGTGCGCCCTCGACAAGGATGGGGGGGGGGGGGGGGGAAGACGAGCGGGGGCGCGAAGAACGGGCTTAATACAGGAGACATGGAAGACCGGGTGGACGCGACGAAGGTATCGCGGAAGAAGAAGTCGAACTGCGACAGGATTAATGACCCGAGAAATACGGAACGGACCAATGAACCGCGGGGTCAACTTGCGAGAAGCCGTCTTAAGGGGAAGGTTCTGAGTGGAGAGCCAAACTCTCTGACCGCGACAATATCTAGGACTCTTAGTTCTACGCTTATTAGCAGCCCTCACAGTCTGCGCCCTATAACGGCAAAGTGCAGACCTGACCCTCTTCCAGGTGCGCTCGCAACGTTGGACAAAAGCCTGAGCGGAGGGGACGCTGGACTCGGCGAACTGAGATGAGAACAGCGGAGGCTGGTACCCGAGGCTACTCTGAAAAGGAGATAGCCCGGTCGCAGACGAAGGAAGCGAGTTGTGGGCGTATTCTGCCCAGGGGAGCTGTTCTGACCAAGACGCAGGGTTGCGAAAAGAAAGACTGCGTAAGATGCGACCAATAGTCTGATTGGCCCGTTCTGCTTGACCGTTAGACTGGGGGTGAAAGCCGGAAGAGAGACTGACGGAAGCCCCAATCAAACGGCAAAACTCCCTCCAAAATTGAGACGTGAATTGCGGACCTCTGTCCGAAACGACGTCTGACGGAAGGCCATGAATTCTGAAAACATTCTCGATGATGATTTGTGCCGTCTCTTTAGCAGAAGGAAGCTTAGCAAGGGGAATGAAATGAGCCGCCTTAGAGAACCTATCGACAACCGTAAGAATAACAGTCTTCCCCGCTGACGAAGGCAGTCCGGTGACAAAATCTAAGGCGATGTGAGACCACGGTCGAGAGGGGATAGGAAGCGGCCTGAGACGGCCGGCAGGAGGAGAGTTACCGGACTTAGTCTGCGCGCAGACCGAACAAGCAGCCACGAAACGACGCGTGTCATGCTCCCGGGTGGGCCACCAAAAACGCTGGCGAATGGAAGCAAGCGTACCCCGAACGCCAGGGTGGCCGGCTAACTTGGCAGAGTGAGCCCACTGAAGAACGGCCAGACGAGTAGGAACGGGAACGAAAAGAAGGTTCCTAGGACAAGCGCGCGGCGACGGAGTGTGAGTGAGCGCTTGTTTTACCTGCCTCTCAATTCCCCAGACAGTCAACCCGACAACACGCCCCTCAGGGAGAATCCCCTCGGGGTCAGTGGAGGCTACTGAAGAACTGAAGAGACGAGACAAAGCATCAGGCTTGGTGTTCTTAGAGCCCGGACGATAAGAAATCACGAACTCGAAACGAGCGAAAAACAGCGCCCAACGCGCCTGACGCGCATTAAGTCGTTTGGCAGAACGGATGTACTCAAGGTTCCTATGGTCAGTCCAAACGACAAAAGGAACGGTCGCCCCCTCCAACCACTGTCGCCATTCGCCTAGGGCTAACCGGATGGCGAGCAGTTCGCGGTTACCTACATCATAGTTACGTTCCGACGGCGACAGGCGATGAGAAAAATACGCGCATGGGTGGACCTTGTCGTCAGAGAGGGAGCGCTGAGAAAGAATGGCTCCCACGCCCACCTCTGACGCGTCAACCTCGACAACGAACTGTCTAGAGACGTCAGGTGTAACAAGGATAGGAGCGGATGTAAAACGATTCTTGAGGAGATCAAAAGCTCCCTGGGCGGAAACGGACCACTTAAAGCACGTCTTGACAGAAGTAAGGGCTGTGAGAGGAGCGGCCACCTGACCGAAATTACGGATGAAACGACGATAGAAGTTCGCGAAGCCGAGAAAGCGCTGCAGCTCGACGCGTGACTTAGGGACGGGCCAATCAATGACAGCTTGGACTTTAGCGGGATCCATCTTAATGCCTTCAGCGGAAATAACAGAACCGAGAAATGTGACGGAGGAGGCATGAAAAGTGCACTTCTCAGCCTTCACAAAAAGACAATTCTCTAAAAGGCGCTGGAGGACACGTCGAACGTGCTGAACATGAATCTGGAGTGACGGTGAAAAAATCAGGATATCGTCAAGGTAAACGAAAACAAAGATGTTCAGCATGTCTCTCAGGACATCATTGACTAATGCCTGAAAGACAGCTGGAGCGTTAGCGAGGCCGAAAGGAAGAACCCGGTATTCAAAGTGCCCTAACGGAGTGTTAAACGCCGTCTTCCACTCGTCCCCCTCCCTGATGCGCACGAGATGGTAAGCGTTACGAAGGTCCAACTTAGTGAAAAACCTGGCTCCCTGCAGGATCTCGAAGGCTGAAGACATAAGAGGAAGCGGATAACGATTCTTAACTGTTATGTCATTCAGCCCTCGATAATCTATGCAGGGGCGCAGAGACCCGTCCTTCTTCTTGACAAAAAAAAACCCCGCTCCGGCGGGAGAGGAGGAGGGGACTATGGTACCGGCGTCAAGAGCTACAGACAAATAATCCTCGAGAGCCTTACGTTCGGGAGCCGACAGAGAGTATAGTCTACCCCGGGGGGGAGTGGTTCCCGGAAGGAGATCAATACTACAATCATACGACCGGTGTGGAGGAAGAGAGGTGGCCCTGGACCGACTGAACACCGTGCGCAGATCGTGATATTCCTCCGGCACCCCTGTCAAATCACCAGGCTCCTCCTGTGAAGAAGAGACAGAGGAAACAGGAGGGATAGCAGACATTAAACATTTCACATGACAAGAGACGTTCCAGGAGAGGATAGAATTACTAGACCAATTAATGGAAGGATTATGACAAACTAGCCAGGGATGGCCCAAAACAACAGGTGTAAAAGGTGAACAAAAAATCAAAAAAGAAATGGTTTCGCTATGATTACCAGAAACAGTGAGGGTTAAAGGTAGCGTCTCACGCTGAATCCTGGGGAGAGGACTACCATCCAGGGCGAACAAGGCCGTGGACTCCCTTAACTGTCTGAGAGGAATGTCATGTTCCCGAGCCCAGGTCTCGTCCATAAAACAGCCCTCCGCCCCAGAGTCTATTAAGGCACTGCAGGAAGCTGACGAACCGGTCCAGCGTAGATGGACCGACAAGGTAGTGCAGGATCTTGAAGGAGAGACAGGAGTAGTAGCGCTCACCAGTAGCCCTCCGCTTACTGATGAGCTCTGGCTTTTACTGGACATGAAGTGACAAAATGACCAGCAGAACCGCAATAGAGACAGAGGCGGTTGGTGACTCTCCGTTCCCTCTCCTTAGTCGAGATGCGGATACCTCCCAGCTGCATAGGCTCAGCTCCCGAGCCGGCAGAGGAAGATGGTAGTGATGCGGAGAGGGGGGCAACGGAGAACGCGAGCTCCTTTCCACGAGCTCGGTGACGCAGATCAACCCGTCGCTCAATGCGAATAGCGAGTTCAATCAGGGAATCCACGCTGGAAGGGACCTCCCGGGAGAGAATCTCATCCTTTACCTCTGCGCGGAGACCCTCCAGAAAACGAGCGAGCAAAGCCGGCTCGTTCCAGCCACTGGAGGCAGCAAGAGTGCGAAACTCAATAGAGTAGTCTGTTATGGATCGATTACCTTGACATAGGGAAGACAGGGCCCTGGAAGCCTCCTCCCCAAAAACAGATCGATCAAAAACCCGTATCATCTCCTCCTTAAAGTCCTGATACTGGTTAGTACACTCAGCCCTTGCCTCCCAGATTGCCGTGCCCCACTCACGAGCCCGTCCAATAAGGAGAGATATGACGTAGGCGACACGAGCAGTGCTCCTGGAGTAAGTGTTGGGCTGGAGAGAAAACACAATATCACACTGGGTGAGGAACGAGCGGCATTCAGTGGGCTCCCCAGAGTAACACGGCGGGTTATTGATTCTGGGCTCCGGAGATTCGAAAGCCCTGGAAGTGGCCGGTGGATCGAGGCGGAGATGGTGAACCTGTTCTGTGAGGTTGGAGACTTGGGTGGCCAGGGTCTCAACGGCATGTCGAGCAGCAGACACTTCCTGCTCGTGTCTGCCTAGCATCGCTCCCTGGATCCCGACGGCTGAGTGGAGAGGATCCGAAGTCGCTGGGTCCATTCTTGGTCGGATTCTTCTGTTATGGTGAGTGAATGAGGACCCAAAAGCGAACTAACTTAAACAGAGCTTCTTTAATAACCAAACATAGGTAGGCTCAGATAGACCGGCAGATTCCGACAGGACAGGACAAGGTTACAGCAGACATGACGATAGTCTGGCTCAGGCATGAAACACAAACAAGAATCCGACAAGGACAGGAACAGAAACAGAGAGAGATATAGGGACCTAATCAGAGGGAAAAAGGGAACAGGTGGGAAACGGGGTGAATGGGTAGTTAGAGGAGACAAGGAACAGCTGGGAGAAAGCGGGGGAGAAAAGGTAACCTAACAACGACCAGCAGAGGGAGACAGGGTGAAGGGAAAGGACAGAGACAAGACACAACATGACATATATGGTGGTGGCACATTGTTCTCTATGGGGAGATACAGCTATATGGTGGTGGCACATTGTTCTCTATGGGGAGATACAGCTATATTGTGGTGGCACATTGTTCTCTATGGAGGAGATACAGCTATCTGGTGGTGGCACATTGTTCTCTATGGAGGAGATACAGCTATCTGGTGGCATGCTGTTCTCTATGGGGAGATACAGCTATATGGTGGTGGCACATTGTTCTCTATGGAGGAGATACAGCTATATGGTGGTGGCACATTGTTCTCTATGGAGGAGATACAGCTATATGGTGGTGGCACATTGTTCTCTATGGAGGAGATACAGCTATCTAGTGGCATGCTGTTCTCTATGGGGAAATACAGCTATATGGTGGTGGCACATTGTTCTCTATGGGGAGATACAGCTATATGGTGGTGGCACATTGTTCTCTATGGGGAGATACAGCTATCTGGTGGCATGCTGTTCTCTATGGGGAAATACAGCTATATGGTGGTGGCACATTGTTCTCTATGGGGAGATACAGCTATATGGTGGTGGCACATTGTTCTCTATGGAGGAGATACAGCTATATGGTGGTGGCACATTGTTCTCTATGGAGGAGATACAGCTATCTGGTGGCATGCTGTTCTCTATGGGGAAATACAGCTATATGGTGGTGGCACATTGTTCTCTATGGGGAGATACAGCTATATATGGTGGTGGCACATTGTTCTCTATGGGGAGATACAGCTATATGGTGGTGGCACATTGTTCTCTATGGGGAGATACAGCTATATGGTGGTGGCACATTGTTCTCTATGGGGAGATACAGCTATATGGTGGTGGCACATTGTTCTCTATGGAGGAGATACAGCTATCTGGTGGTGGCACATTGTTCTCTATGGGGAGATACAGCTATATGGTGGCACACTGTTCTCTATGGGGAAATACAGCTATATGGTTATGGCACATTGTTCTCTATGGGGAGATACAGCTATATATGGTGGTGGCACATTGTTCTCTATGGGGAGATACAGCTATATGGTGGTGGCACATTGTTCTCTATGGGGAGATACAGCTATATGGTGGTGGCACATTGTTCTCTATGGGGAGATACAGCTATATTGTGGTGGCACATTGTTCTCTATGGAGGAGATACAGCTATCTGGTGGTGGCACATTGTTCTCTATGGAGGAGATACAGCTATCTGGTGGCATGCTGTTCTCTATGGGGAGATACAGCTATATGGTGGTGGCACATTGTTCTCTATGGAGGAGATACAGCTATATGGTGGTGGCACATTGTTCTCTATGGAGGAGATACAGCTATATGGTGGTGGCACATTGTTCTCTATGGAGGAGATACAGCTATCTAGTGGCATGCTGTTCTCTATGGGGAAATACAGCTATATGGTGGTGGCACATTGTTCTCTATGGGGAGATACAGCTATATGGTGGTGGCACATTGTTCTCTATGGGGAGATACAGCTATCTGGTGGCATGCTGTTCTCTATGGGGAAATACAGCTATATGGTGGTGGCACATTGTTCTCTATGGGGAGATACAGCTATATGGTGGTGGCACATTGTTCTCTATGGAGGAGATACAGCTATATGGTGGTGGCACATTGTTCTCTATGGAGGAGATACAGCTATCTGGTGGCATGCTGTTCTCTATGGGGAAATACAGCTATATGGTGGTGGCACATTGTTCTCTATGGGGAGATACAGCTATATATGGTGGTGGCACATTGTTCTCTATGGGGAGATACAGCTATATGGTGGTGGCACATTGTTCTCTATGGGGAGATACAGCTATATGGTGGTGGCACATTGTTCTCTATGGGGAGATACAGCTATATGGTGGTGGCACATTGTTCTCTATGGAGGAGATACAGCTATCTGGTGGTGGCACATTGTTCTCTATGGGGAGATACAGCTATATGGTGGCACACTGTTCTCTACGGGGCAGTTGCAGAGCAAGTCACTGGTTCATTTATTTCACACAGAAATACATGTAGAATAAGAATTTGTTCTTAACTGACTTGCCTAGTTAAATGAAAGGTTAAATTCAATTAATTATAAAATAACAATATTTCACACAGATGTAGACAGACCCAGGTTTTGGTGAAAACATTTCAACATTCTACAATTCTAAACTCAGCAAAAAAAGAAACGTCCCTTTTTCAGGACCCTGTCTTTCAAAGATAATTTGTAAAAATCCAAATATCTTCACAGATCTTCATTGTAAAGGGTTTAAACACTGTTTCCCATGCTTGTTCAATGAACCATAAACAATGAATGAACATGCACCTGTGGAACGGTCGTTAAGACACTAACAGCTTACAGACGGTAGGCAATTAAGGTCACAGTTATGAAAACCTTGACCACTAAAGAGGCCTTTCTACTGACTCTGAAAAACACCAAAAGAAAGATACCCAGGGTCCCTGCTCATCTGCGTGAACGTGCCTTAGGCATGTTGCAAGGAGGCATGAGGACTGCAGATGTTGCCAGAGCAATAAATTGCAATGTCCGTACTGTGAGACGCCTAAGGCAGCGCTACAGGGAGACAGGACGGACAGCTGATCGTCCTCACAGCGGCAGACCACTTGTAACAACACCTGCACAGGATCGGTACATCCGAACATCACACCTGCAGGACAGGTACAGGATGGCAACAACAACTGCCCGAGTTACACCATGAATGCACAATCCCTCCATCAGTGCTCAGACTGTCCCCAATAAACTGACAGGCTGGACTGAGGGCTTGTAGGCCTGTTGTAAGGCAGGTCCTCACCAGACATCACCGGGAACAAAGTCGCCTATGGGCACAAACCCACCGTCGCTGGACCAGACAGGACTGGCAAAAAAAGTGCTCTTCACTGACGTGTCGAGGTTTTGTCTCACCAGGGGTGATGGTCGGATTCGCGTTTATCGTCGAAGGAATGAGCGTTACGCCGAGGTCTGCACTCTGGAGCGGGATAGATTTGGAAGTGGAGGGTCCGTCATGGTCTGGGGCGGTGTGTTACAGCATCATCGGACTGAGCTTGTTGTCATTGCAGGCAATCTCAACGCTGTGCGTTACAGGGAAGACATCCTCCTCCCTC
This sequence comes from Oncorhynchus clarkii lewisi, assembly GCF_045791955.1. Taxonomy (NCBI): domain Eukaryota; kingdom Metazoa; phylum Chordata; class Actinopteri; order Salmoniformes; family Salmonidae; genus Oncorhynchus; species Oncorhynchus clarkii. The sequence goes on from NC_092179.1 coordinate 18,353,670, forward strand.
ATGTGGTACCCTTCCTGCAGGCTCATCTTGACATGACCCTCCAGCATAACAATGCCACCAGCCATACTGCTCGTTCTGTGTGTGATTTCCTGCAAGACAGGAATGTCAGTGTTCTGCCATGGCCAGTGAAGAGCCCAGCACATCTGGGACCTGTTGGATCGGAGGGTGATGGCTAGGGCCATTCCCCCTAGAAATGTCCAGGAACTTGCAGGTGCCTTGGTGGAAGAGTGGGGTAACATCTCACAGCAAGAACTGGGAAATCTGGTGCAGTTCATGAGGAGGACATGCACTTCAGTACTTAATGCAGCTGGTGACCACACTGTTACTTTGATTTTGACCCCCCCTTTGTTTAGGGACACATTATTCCATTTATGTTAGTCACGTCTGTGGAACTTGTTTATGTCTCAGTTGTTGAATCTTGTTATGTTCATACAAATATTTACACGTTAAGTTTTCTGAAAATGAACACAGTTGACAATGAGAGGACGTTTCTTTTTTTGCTGAGTTTATATTCAATATGCAAGCAATATATAAGATGAAGTTTGTTATTTTTTCCATATTAAAATATTGATGCTAAGCCTCCCGGGTGGCGCAGTGGTTAAGGGCGCTGTACTGCAGCGCCAGCTGTGCCATCAGAGTCCTGGGTTCGCGCCCAGGCTCTGTCGTAACCGGCTGCGACCGGCAGGTCTGTGGGGCGACGCACAATTGGCCTAGCGTCGCCCGGGTTAGGGAGGGCTTGGTCGGTAGGGGTGTCCTTGTCTCATCGCGCACCAGCGACTCCTGTGGCGGGCTGGGCGCAGTGTACGCTAGCCAAGGTGGCCAGGTGCACGGTGTTTCCTCCGGCGCATTGGTGCGGCTGGCTTCCGGGTTGGATGTGTGCTGTGTTAAAGAAGCAGCGGCTTGGTTGGTTGTGTATCGGAGGACGCATGACTTTTTTTTTGTAGCGATGAGACAGTTGTAGCGATGAGACAAGATAGTAGCTACTACAACAATTGGATACTACGAAATTGGGGAGAAAAAGGGGTAAAATTAAAAAAAAATATTAAATATTGACGCTATAATGTATGTGAGAACACAATAGAAATTTTTCTCAATTTGCTCAATTTCATTCCCATAGTTGGGGATGTCAATGTCTTGGGCAGAGTGTTATACAGGCTAATGATCCCTCTCATGTGTGTGTGTGTGCAGTGTGTGGGTGTATTTGGTGTGCAGGAACCCCTCACCCCTCTGCAGTCCTTTTCAGATGGGGTCCTCTCTTTGTGTGCTCCCCTCAGCTCCCTTTCAGGTCCCCACGCCAGGGCCCAACAATCAGAGGGTGACCCCAAGGCGACCCCTCATTGAGCATCATCTCCAGAGTGTAACTGTCCTTGACAATGGAGCGGGACGCTGGCCTATTGTGGTGCCCTGGCCTGGCCTCTCCACCACCCAGACCCAGGACACCACCCAGCCTTTCAGCCCCACGGTGTGGCCAGAGTGGGGGGACAGGGGGGGTACATGTGGGACACAGAGGAACCTTGTCTTGGCTGACTCCTTCCTGCCCTGCCTGGCCTTGCCCCTACGCCCCCCTATCCACCAACACCACAGTCCCGACTCCGTAGCACTCCTCAGAATGACGGCTGACTTGACAGCAGCAATATGCTTTAAAGTGCCAAGTCAAGTCCCTCCATTGTCTCTCTGAGTAGAGAGCCGAGGCACTGGAATGCACAATGGTGTGTGTGTGTGTGTGTGTGTGTGTGTGTGTGTGTGTGTGTGTGTGTGTGTGTGTGTGTGTGTGTGTGTGTGTGTGTGTGTGTGTGTGTGTGTGTGTGTGTGTGTGTGTGTGTGTGTGTGTCTGTGTGTGTGTGTGTGTGTGCGTGCCGTCAGACGTAAAGGAGCTGAGTTTGTGTGTTCTTTATTTGCGTGTGTATATATTATGTGTGTCTGCTATCTGTTTTACATGTCCATACGAAAGAAGAAGAGCTCATTCTCTAAGGCTGTCATCGTGACAGAAACCCCCAGCACACCATTTTCAGTTACCGTTACAAAAAAAGGCAAATAAAACAGGTGTGTTTTGGCTGTTTTGAGAAGAGTCAAGTAATGAGTGATTTAAGGGCGGACGTTTGGCCTGTCCTGTGAGTGAGGTATGTGGTAATGAGGGCTTAGAGGGAGAGCATTGCTCCTGTGTGTTTAGTACCATCTCCCGTAGCCCCAGGGTCTGACTGGCTCTGTGTAGGCTGACACAGACTCCACCTGGGGGGGTATCCTCTCCCGTGGAGGTCCTGGTTTGGTGGTGGGGGTGGAGGGTTGATGACACTGGCTCAGGGCAAGAAGGAGTGGGAGTTTGTTGGGTGTCTGGGTGAAGTGTGTGTTTGTTGTGTGTGCATGGGTATGATACCGAGCCGTCTCTGTGAAGCCTAGAGGGGACAGGCAGTCAGGCACTACTTGAGTTACAACCAGGTGTTGGAACCAGTTCAGGGAGCAGCGAAAACCCATTTTTCTTTTAGAGGAATGGAAACAGAACCGGGAAAGAAAGTGATCTCTAGTGTTGCAGAACAGAACCGTTACTTTTAAATCTTGAACCAGTTAATAATGTAATAATGTACATTTTTGATCACATTTTTTCCCCCTAATGTCTAATATGTATTGTAATTCTGTAATTCAGTGAAGTCATGATGCTAGTAATAGCATAAACATATTCCAATTCACATCATGTCATGATGCTCAGCACTTCAAGCCAAGCCCCCTCCACGTCCACCCCTCTCTCTTGCTCTCTCCCCACCCGTGAAATTTCAGTCACATCTCTCGCCTGCACTTATTTGTTCTCAAACATGTAAACAACTAGCTTACACGTTCTAAAGCAAGCTGCTCTACCCACGTTTCTTGGTGGACTAAATGAAAGAACGATGTTGATTTCACAGGGTAAAAAAAGAACAAAAATGAACTTTTTGGGGGTTCGAACCGGTTCAGAACTTTATTATGCTGGTCGGCACACTGTAAATAAATAAACAGGGGTTCTGCTCGGAACGGATCCTCTATTTCTAACCCAATACTCCATTTCTATTGCATCATGTAACACAGTACAGTAGTATGTTCTCTATGTGATATGCCCAACCTGCTTGTGCTGTTTCAGGTGGCAGTGACACAGTGTCCTCCTGGTCCCGCTGTTCTCAGGTCAGCTCTAGCCAGTCCCATGTGTTTGATGAACTGGAGGCCATCGCCCCGCGGACCGGCTCCTGTCTGTCCCTAGACCAGCCACTCAGCCCAGCAGACTGCAGCCCACCTGGTACAGGTCCTGTACACCCACATTATGTCCAGCAGATCGTATAAAATACCACTGATGTCACACCTGTCAAGGGTCTACACAAAGATTACATCAGAAACGTGCTCTATATTTATGTCAAACATGTGCTCCTCTGACTGTAGACACTTGGAAAAGAAGAGCTTTGTTGTATGCCGTTGGCTTTTTACTTTGTATCAAAGTTGGTGAATTAACCGTTTATTTTTTTGGGAGCAAGTGAATGCTTAACCAGCTACTTGTGGAATGTACCTGATGTTTAGAGTTGTTTCTACCTGGGCAGTCCATGGTTTTACAATTAATTTGCATTATTTAGACAGTTATGTCAATGCAAAGGTCACGGCACCTGATTGTGTTTTTCCTATTTGTTGTTGTTGTGGCCATATTTGTCTGAACACCATTAATGAGACATGCTCTCCTTTCTCAGCCTCTCTAATGTAATGGCCTGGGGTGTGACGGTGATGTGTGTATCTCAGCGCTCTGTTGTGGAACAGTGTGTCACGTCTTTGTGTGTGTACAGTAAATGCGTGTGTGTCTGTGTGTGTGTCTCCTGAGGTTGGTCAGTTCAGTGAGCTGTGAAGTGGAACATTACCCAACGCAGACAGTGATTTTCTCACTCACTGAGGACTTCCCCAAGCTTCTCTCATCCCCTCTAATCCCTGACAAGGTGTTTAGGATGTTTAACCTGCTCGCTTGACCTGAACCTCCGTCTGACCTCCATGACCTTTGCCCTGAGGGTGTGGTGGGATCATGTCAGTGGTGTAACATCTTCCTCAATTGACAAATATAGACATCTATTATCAGTATAGAGCCTGGAAAGCAAATACATGTAAAACTGTCTTAAACTGACTGACCTCTTAAACTTTGCTACTGACTCACAGGCATCTAAGTGTGTATGTCCACTCTCCACTCTCCGTCTGGGTGGCAGTATAGCTAGTTAACACTTTAATCACTGGGTTAGACCCTTGTTATCTGTAACAGTGTGTCTTTACAATAGGTTGCATTGTCATGGCTAATGAGGGGGTTAACTCCCAGCCTAACTGAAAGTGTGTCATCACAATGTGTTTCACCACGGGACTTCCTTCACCACAACTCCTTAATCAATCAGACAGCCAGTTCTTTTTTCCTCACCTGAAGGGGTTTACCTGACAAACAGAAACACACCCAGAGACACACGCAACACATTGTAGAGGCAGGCGCATTCCCTATGATAGGGGTAGGCAACCTTGGTCCTAGAGGTCCACAGGCACGTCATGTTTTTGATTTAACTGACCTGGAAGACCAGGTGTGTTGAATGTAGGGAATCACTGAACTGAGGAATTAGCTGGATTGGTCAGGTGTGGTGCCTAGTTGGAACGTCATCCTGCAGTACCTGCATCACTCCAGGAACAGGGTTGTCTTCCCCTGATCTAGGCAGAATTCATTTCAAGTCGCTCAAAGTCTCTAAAAGTTAGTTGCTCAAAGGACATACTGTAAAAAAAAGCTGTACTGTACTTAACAACTAGAAAACTATCCAGATGTGATACTTTTTAAGCGCTATAAAACACAATGCATTCCACTATGGCTGTGAGATGGTGGGACTGAGATTGCATTGAGAGGAGAAGCAGGGTTGACTTGCAGCGGAGCGTGATATGAGGCAGCTCCAGCCCAGCAGCTGTGTGAAATCCCCTCCCAGGGAACAGCAGCTCCACACCCTGCTCTCTGCCTGGACGGCGTGGGCCGAGTATTTGCATGGGCAGGGAGCCCACACTGTTACTGATCCCCTTTTAATTGGCCGTGACAGAGAACTTTGGAGCCTAGGACTGGGGGGGTGGAGCTGGAGGGTTGTCAGTCATATTTACACACACACCTCACTGATCCATACAGCAGGACTATTTCCTCTACCTCTAATCTGGTTCAGAGAGGCTATCTCTGGCCTATCCCTGGTTATCCAGGGGTCCCTGTGGTCCCTGTGATAACCCCCTGCACACAGGTAATCAGAGAAGGTGGTCACTCTGTTCCTGACTAATGTATTGTTTGTTGAGTCCCTTTGTAGCTCAGTTGGTAGAGCATGTCTCTTACAACACCAGGGTTGTGGGTTCGCATCCCACAGGGGATCAGCATGAAAATGTATGTACGTGCTCTGGATAAGAGTGTCTGCAAAATGTCAAGAAAGACATGGACTGACTAATGCCATGGACTCCATTAGTCCATTTTTAATGCTTTAGTTCTGATGTGTTGGATCTGCTGTTTCACATAATGCTTCAGTTGTCCTGTATACTGTATGCCACCTCTGCAGAGATGTCCCCAGGCCTGGCTGCTCTGACAGTGGGCTGTGACTCAGGGGACCTGGGCTCCCTGTCCCGTGTGCAGCTCCTGCTCCTGGACCGGTCGGACCCTGTGGAGCCCCACTGGCTCGCTGGTCAGGACATGTACTCCCCAACAGAAGACGGAACAACAGGCCACACAGCGGCGCTCCGAGCCAGAAGATCTCTTAGTCCAACGCTGTATACTACAGGTATCCCTGATTTACAACTCAACACCCAACCCAGTCTGTGATTTATTTGCGTGTCAGTGAATGTGACTGGACTGACACATGTATTTTATATACACACTGTGTTTGAGACATTGTCTCAATAAGATTAGATGAAAACTCACTCCTTCGACAGTTTCTGTAACATCAGTTACAATGAGCCAGGCTATGACCTTTGATAGAAACAGAAAAACCGTTGATTTCACAACAGGGAAAATCCAGACAGGGGAGTATTCTGTAGAATAGGCTGGACAGGGGAATACCAAGCAGCGTTATGGGTGTGTGCCTGCCGTTCGTTGGCCGGCCTTGAGAGTAATGTCTTTACAGTGTGAACTGCCTCTCATCTGCTCCCAGGCATGCTGCTGCAGGCTCTTAACTGAAAGGCCATAAAGATATAGAGGCTCATTTCTGGCTTTGGCAGAGCATTTTTATTGGGATATGATATGCCATATTAATAAAGATCAAACCGCTTTGCATTTTCCATTAACCTGGAGACCTCAGCCCAGACACACAAAAGTATCTCGTTTAACAATGGCACAATCTGGATGTGATTGTGTCTGTGCGGCACGCGCATATCACTCTGGGTGATGCAAGAAATGGCATAGAAAGTTGACCAAACGTCCCGTAAATTGGTGAAAGGAACACAAGTGGTCGATGAGCAAACTATTGGAAATAAGCACATCATATTGTAGTTTTATAGGCAAACAAAAGATGTATAACTAACTTGTTTTCCATGATATTGACAATACTATTGCTCAGTGTGATGATTCTCCTCTGAATTGGCAATGGCCTTGAATACAGTCATTGAATCAAACTAAATCCTCTTCACTCGGTGACGTATCACTGTGGCCTGCCTGGAGATGTAGACACTGCAGGGAGCTAGTCTGTCTGTCTGTCCTCCTAGGTGTGTCTCCAGAACAATGTTTTCCGATTCTGTGTTTGCACCTGGCATGCTTCTGCGAGACAGGTGCTCCTCAATGTTTTTTTCCCCCCTCTTTTTATATCAGCATTTGCAGAGAGATTAGGAACCATACTTTTGACTAATACATGGCATTACTCATATCGGTGCATGCACTCAAACACAAAGGAAAACACACGCGCAAGCGTGTACATCGGGCACGTTGGCACGCGCACACAAGATCTATCTAGTGTGTGTCTTCAAATTGATGTGTGTGTGCGTGCCTGCATGGATGTGTGTGTGTGTGTGTGTGTTGTTGTCAGGCGTCCTGCAGCCCCTCACAGCTGGCAGCTGTGGAGATGGCAGTGTGTCTGAGAGGTGTGTCGCCACAGGCAAAGTCCAGGGACAGGGTGAGCACACAATGGTGAGTGTCTGTAGGCCCTCCCCTAAACTACCCCTCACAACAACCCCCCCCCCCCCCCCCTTGTGGCTTTCATCCGTCTCCTTAAATGACTATTGTACATTGTTGTTTAAACACAGACTATACAAACACACAGACACTGACTGAGACAAAGACCTCTATTTACAGTATAAACTTGAACTGGCGTGAATTTGTAACTGCCATCCCGGATCAAGCAGCCAAATTGTTGTTGATAATTGAAACACACTATAACAACAGTGAGAGAAGCGTGCAGTGCAGCAGGTGTGTAGTTAATCAGTCACAGGCCACCGGAGGGTGACTGTACCACTGAAAGAGCAGACAGCCTATTTACACCACGTTCCACTCAGCCCACTGCTCTATCCAAAGGGGGGACCACTCACTCACACTTAGATGTGGCTCTATACAGGGGGGACTCTTTTGGAGGATGCGCCGCTGGTGGGATGGATCAGACAGGGTCAGGGGTGAGGGGTCAGGGGGTAAACGCAGCGCTGCGAGTGCCGGGGTGCAGTGGAATGGATGCAGGTGCTCCACGCGGTCGACTATTCATCTCCTCTTTATGATGGAGAAGAGAGCTTCCTCTGCTCTCTGAAAGGCTCAATGTGTCTTATAAGCCCCCTGTGATTATGTCTAACCACAATGAAGGGTTCTGAGTACCCGGGGCATGATTCACGTTAGGCTATTTGCATACTGGACCACTACTACACCACAGGTTTAGAGTCTAGTGTGCTGGTACGGGATTGGCACGCATTATGTGGTTATAGTGTTTTTTTTTTTGTAATAGTCATGCCTGATTGGTCAATGTGGTTTGAACACAGGTCAGAATGAATAATGTGATCGTCGTGTTGCGGTTTTATGCTTGTGTTTTCAGCAGTCCCACACCAAGGATGGTTCTAGGTCACCATCGTCATGGATCAGTGATTCCAGTCCATCAGGCACCATATCCGGGTCCACCAGTTCCCAATGCGAGTCCTGCTGTGGTACTGCATCGTATAACTCTTATCACATCCACACTTAAGGAACATGATCTCTTAACAACCTTATTGATTTGATTTCCTAATCGTTGTACTTCAGCTTGCTCTGCATATTATGCATTCAACCCTTCTCTCTGAAACGAAGCATACAGCTCAGGAAACCCTTAACAGCTATCTTTAATCAGTCAATACCTATAAGAGGCTGTCCTTAACATGAGTGTTTGGTCTCTGTAAAAGCCCCCTCTGTCCATACTAGAGCGGGTCTTATTCAAAGCCATTGTGTTCTTACTGTCACCGCTGTGTTTGTCCGTGTTTCTCTGCGTCCGGTACATTTAAGCCTGATAATCCTCCGTAGAGCCGGCTGGCGAGCAGAGTGGTCCTCTCCTGTGTGGCCGTTTTGTGTACACTGATGAATAATGGGTTCAAAGGCAGAGCAAGTACTGTAGGACCAGAAACACAGAGAAAACAGGCTTCACAGGAAGGGAAGAGAAAGGAAGGATCAATTGGGTTTACCCCCTTCACATTTTCTCTCTCTTCGGTGAAGCAGAGACACTCTTTTTGAGCTAAAACTTTCTCCCCATTCAATTTCTCCTTTTCACTCTTCCCTCTCATCACTTTCTCCTTCGTCCTTTTTGTTCTTCCTCCACCTCAATTTCACCACACCTGTGATCATGCCATGTGTTTTAACGCTGAGTGACTCTCCTGTATCAGTCATTGTGTTATGTTGGCCCTAAAGGCCCGTAGCTCGCCGTGTTGCGGCTCAGTGACAGTACCATTATAAACCCAGTGGTCGTACCTGTGATTCAACGGCCGTGCATGAAGGCCACCGTACTTAGCCATTAACTATGACCAAGGGCACAGTAACATGTAACATGTCCTCTTGGCTCCACTGCTTGTTGTCTGATGTCAGGACACCATGACTGGTGGGTTACACTCACTGGTCAGATACCAGGAGCTGTGTCACATGACTACATCTATGTTAACTTACAGATGGGGAGGAGTCCGAGGGAAGTGACCAAACCAGCCAGGCCCTTACCACCTTAAATGACAGGGGTGAGTGACATTTTAGTGAGATGTCTTAATGTGGGATAGTAAAGTTTTCCCACTGTATTATTACCTCTATTTTACACGCCTGCAATGGAACGCTCATAATGCTCATTGGACATAAGACAGTCGTTTGTTGTGGTGGAGACCTAAACATCCCGAAACCCCAAAACACGGTCTTATTTACTGCAGCTCTGCGAGAACAAACTTGTCACATAAAAAATAAGATGTCATCCCAGGTATCCTTGGTGATGGTCTGTGTGTTCTTGCACAATGACCTCTGGGAGTCCAAAGACATGGTCATAGCCCAGGAGAGGGTCATGGGGAGGGCGCTGAGGGGTCAGCCCCGGGTTCAGCGAGCCTTTGAGATGTGCCCAGTGTGTGGGATGGCTTTGTGTGGCCATAGGTTAGGTGAGATTGGGTTTCCAAGCGGAGGAACGGCACAGTTATAACTCTCAATAGAGCTCCCTAAGTAGTCCATAGAATGAAACTGTTAGGACTCAATGTGACACTATGGGGACAGCATTGTAGGGTGACAGCATGGCGTTCCAGTATGAATTTACGAATCCAAAAAGGATTTTGACCTAAAAGTATGTATCCAAAAGAATATACGACAAATGTGAAATACAGACCCTGTTGTATCAGTTATTTGTTATAACAGGTTTATAGCTTTATATTGTGGCTTGTTCCAAATAATGTCCACCTGTGCATGAACCAATAGGCAGAATACAGGCCAATGTCACTTAGGCCAATGACTTACCCAGTCAGAAATCATGCAATAAGAGAAGTCAGTAAGCTATGTGGTCTGTCCCCAGTGAGCACTCTGATAAGGTCTTTGTCCCTCTCTATGTCATAATTAATTCATAGGTACAAATGCATGACTGTTTCAATTCTGCCCGGTCACTCCTGTGTTTACCCCAGAGTTTAGCATTCAGCTGTAACTGAAGACGTTAGCGCCCTAAGTGAATATCGTTATGAGCCAGGGCCACAAAAAGGACTAATCTGGACTGACCCTGGTAGATTGTTCCGGAAGGCTTCGGGGAGCCACTAGCTGGACAGATTAGGGCCGGTGAAAGAGAAGGGAAAGACACTGGAGTAGAGATTAGTCGTGTTCCTCCACCCCCCCAGAGGACCACACACTGACAATGTAGCTGTGTCACCATTGTCTCTAAACCACTGTCACTGTGGGCTCAGAGGCCATTGTCTCCTCCAAAATCCACCATCATTTTCTCTCCCTCCTTGCCCTTTTTCAAACCTGGATTCATCCAGGCCCTTTGATTGGCACTTGTCAGCGGCTGATAGAGAGGATGACGTGTTGGAAAACGAACCGGCCGATAAAGGAGACCTGAAAAGGCCAATCCCTCCCCATGAATAATAATCTGGACGGATTGGCCTTTTTCCTCCGCCCCTCCCTTTATTCCAGCCTTTCTCCTGGACAGATAGAGGAGTCGAGGCTCTGGGTGGCATCGGTGAATGGCACTGATTGTTTCACTGACGCTCATCCTTTTCTCAAACACACAAAGAACAAGATACAAGTCCAACCTTCCTGCCTCTTCCTGGTGGACTGGATGTTGGGGTGTTTCTGTGTGGAGGAGCAGTCGATGTGTGTATTTTTGTGTTCAGGGGCAGAGCTGGCCAGAGGGGGGGTGGTGTGTGATTTTCTTTTTGTCTTCGGTGGCCTTTTGAGATCAGGGAGGGGATTTGACTTGGCTACACACAGCCAAATCCAGCTATCTGCCACGATTCAGATGGCTCTGTTGGTATGGTAACCTGGTCTGTGTGTTTTAGATGGTTTCTAAGCAGGCCACTGTCTTGTTTCCAGCTTGAACTGACCAGCAATCACTCCCCAGCATTCACGGATTAGGCCATGTTAGAATAGGAGCTTTCAGAAAGGAAGGTACCAAATTATTCATGAAGCTTTTACTTTGTATCAAGCATGTCTCAGAGTTGCTATGTTTAAAATGACCAGTCTAGTTGGTCTTGTCCAATAATGAACATAAATATATTATGAAATGTGTTCATCTAAGATGTTAAAGCGCTGGCACAAATGCATCATTTCAGATAGCAATTGAACTAACATTTTGTCACCGTTCCTTCTAATTTCATGGTGCATAGGCATGCATTCTATACAGTATGATATCATTTGTATTATCCATCTCCTTGGTCCCTCCAATTTCGTTTAAATAAATAATCTAAACATGATTGATGTTGCACACAAATAAAATGTTGTATCGGTGGACAGTATTTTACTACCCAAAAGCCTTTGTTATTGAGAATGGTGCTCGACACAGAAACTGAAGTAGAGATGTGATTGTGTTCACTGTGGTGGAAGACGGATTGCCAAATGAGACATGACTATATCCATCTGAGCTGATATGATATATGATGACAGCCTGTGACGTTTTTGATGAAAGATAGATTTGAACCCTATTATCACTCTGTTGGTCAAGCTTTCTCCTGATCGTAATGTCTAACTAACACTATCCTAATGCTGAAATGCCTGAAACTCATTTGTTTTATGTGGTAACACCAGTAACACTTGTGGTAAAGAATGACTACAATAGTTTTAAAAAAAAGAAGGAACTTGTAATCACAATCCAAGCCTCGATGTACCTTGAGTCTTCATTGATGGCACTCGTTGTCCCTGCACTTCCAGGCCTTGAAGTGCATTATTCTGACATTTCATTGGCAGATAATGGGACTCCTAATTGGTGGCCAGTGCCAAATCGACTGAGTGGTTAAGTTTCCCGAAGGGAGTGTCCCTCTTTCAGTTAGGATGTGTAAAGAACAGAGGAGTGGAGATGTGATGTGACTGGGATGTTTAGGGAGGACAAAGAGGTGAACGTGTGTTTGTGAGGGGGGGGGGGGGGGGGGGGGGAGTGGTTGCAAAGTGATTTCTTAAGTAGCAAGATATAAGTACACAAATGCAGAACACCTAGCATGTTGACTTTCAAAGTGCTTTGTGGAACTCTACTAGGCACACAACAGTAATATTAAACTAAGTGGGTCAGCATCATGAAAATACAATAACCAGTGAATGAGTACCACAAACAAGAAGGTACCAAACCATAACCATAAACAGTGTTAGTTCTCATAGATCTGCTTATGGGGATATGAATGCAATATGATGACCTCTCAGACTCAGATGGGCTTTGAAATCTGCCCAATGCCATGAGATTATTCTCCATCTCTGTGTCCCCATCCAGGCCCCAGCCCAGACCAGGGGGTTCCAGTAAAGGAGGAGCCTGGTTGCCCTGATCGGGGGGAGCGAGGCTGGGCTTCCACAGGGGCCAGGAGAAGGCCCGGGAGGCTGGAGCGCAGGATGAGGGAGAAGGAGCGAAAAAGGGAGGAGAGAAAGACAAAGGTGCTAAACATCTACTCCAGACTCCAGGACAGTGGGCCCCTCCAGCCCAGCCACAACAGGGGCCGCTCCAGGTTTGAGGACTGTGAGTGTATCAGTGTATCCATCCACCCTCACACATTTAAAACCCCAAACTGCCAACCGACACACATTGATCTGCCCACTGCCTCTTACCATAAGGGAGCATGTTAGCAAAACACAAACGCATCTACGCTCAACACTGCGGCCTCTCAACTTTTTAAAATAATTTTTCTCCCCAACACAATATTTCTTTAGTCCAGAGCACAGCAGTTGATTTCACCATTTCCATTAGCTGCTTTGTAAACAGGAGTTTACCCTGAAATTCTTCAGTTTCTCCCAAATGTCCAATTTCTGTCATGCCACCCATTGTCACTGCACCGAGCCTGGCAATTCCCACAATGAGCCTGTACACCTCGGGTCAAGGTTAAGGGGGTGGGGCCTCCAGACTGGTCCCTAGGTCAGGGTTTCTCCTGTGTGCACAGCCACTTGTCTGATTGGACAGGTCTGTTCACCCAGTAATAAACCGAGAGGAAGAACCCTGCAGCTGTCCTTCCACACAACAAAAGGAAGGTTTTTACCAATGATGAGCTTTTGTGTTTGTGTGTGGTGGGGAGAGGGAACTGTTTCTCTTTCATAAGTGTGTATTGGCTTCAACTATTTCTCAGATCTCAGCTCATTTGATATTTTTAGCAGTCGTGTTCAAGCATCATGTTTATGTCTGCTGGTGTTACTTTCTGTTTGTCTTTGTGGGTTTGTGTGACAATGAGTGTCAGTATGTGTGTGTTTGCACGTGTGTGCGGGCTGCTGCCCCTCGCTCAGACACGTGGAAACGTGTCCCCTCATTAGGGGCTGAAAGGCACTAATTGGCCTTAATTGGCACCCTCTCGTCTGGCACTGACCACTGGCCAAAGCACTCCCAGAGAGACGCCTCTCAACGCACCCCTCCCTCGTTCCATTCTTCCTCTATGCACTTTTCTCCCACTTTCTTCTTTTACTTCCCCATTCATCCATCCATCCTTCCTTCCTTCCATCCATCCATCCATCCATCCATCCATCCATCCATCCATCCATCCATCCATACCCCTAGACATTCACTTTCTCTAGTGCCTCTGTTTGTGCCACACTCCCTGTTTCCCAGCAAAAGTACATATCTGTGTTATCACAGTAGTAGAGACACCGTAGATTGTATACAGTAAGTATAAGCAATAGCGGAGTGATGATTGTTTTCATACAGATAAGAGCGGGGTCAGGTCTGAACCTCACTGTTTTCCTAGTAGGCTAGGAACATACAATGCCTGTGTTGACTGAGTGCATGATTGTTTTGGATAGATACGCAAGAGGAATGACTGTAAGTGCATGCAGGGAGACTGGTGTCCACTCGGAGCTCCATTGTGTGCTGTTGTCCCATGGAGTGCTGCTCAGTAGCTGTACCTGTGCTGCTGGCAACAGTGACTCACTCTACCAGGGTCTCTGATGAATGTCAGTGTTGATGGGGAACACCTGGCGGCCCTGTGACTGCACCGCCTCAGCCCCGCCCCCCGGACGCCACTCAGCCTCCCGTGTATTAGCGTTCTATTCAGTTAGGTGGGGAATCCACTGCAGTCATTTGCTCGGTTGTTTTCACCGCAATGAATAGCTTCTCAATTAATGAGCAAGGGAGACCAATCACTTAGAAAAGAGGGTGTGTGTGTATGTGTGTGTGTGTCTGCACGCATGCGCCTGTGTCTGTGTGTATATGTATGTATCTGTGTATGTGTGTCGGTGTGTGTGTGTGTGCCCGTGCGCTAGGGTACAGTGCCTTTATGTAACGGCTGTTTGCTCAGCCTTTGATCTAGAATACCTCTGTGTATTTACCATTACCGCCAAATGACTGGACAAACAAACAGCCAGCCTATTGATGAGCATCAGCGTGGAATATGCACGTTAGCTGCCGCTGTTTTCAAAGAGTGCAGAGAAGGAGAGAGGCAGAGAGCGGCAAAGTGAATCTGTCAAAGAGTCTATTATATGGTGTCTGAACAGAGAGGGCCCTCCACAATGGCTTTATTAATGGCATAATGTCAAGGAGAGGCTGGGCAATAATAACACAGAATTTGGCTTTGTCAGCTTATCAGTACAGATCAGTTATAACAGATGACTAGAGGCTTTGAGGACTTATCTTTGTGGATCTGTGTGTGTGTGTGTGTGTGTGTGTGTGTGTGTGTGTGTGTGTGTGTGTGTGTGTGTGTGTGTGTGTGTGTGTGTGTGTGTGTGTGTGTGTGTGTGTGTGTGTGTGTGTGTGTGTGTGTGTGTGTGTGTGTGCGCGAGCTGTGGTTTGTGGTGAGGTGGGTGGCGTGCTGCCAGGGTCGGGAGTGTGGCGCTGCGTGTGTCTTTGTTTGTTTTCCCCCTCATCCTTTTGGGGAAAGTGAAGGGGCGGAGCCACGGGTCCATGGAGCAATAATGAGGCCTGTTGCCAAATTCTGCCCCCCCCCCTGAATTCACCATGCTCAAAGGGACTGGAGCACACTGCCAAATTCTCGTCCGACTCAAAAGAGATGTTGAATAATATTTGGACGCGTTATTAAAGAATCACGAAAAGTTGATGAACTATCCTGTGGTTCTAAGTTTCTTTCATGGAAAACGATAACATCATGTAATCGTCATTGATGAATTGGTTAGTCTGGCCATGAATCCTTAGCTACTGCTGTTACAAGACTAGAGGAAATGTACAGTATGTTTAAGTAATGTCCGACCCCCTGTCTAACAGTTGCGTGTGGATATGGACATTGTCTTAGATACACACTCTCTGTGAATGAGTTTCAACATTGAGTGGAGCTCAGGAATTAAAGGACGGATTATCTCCTCCTGCACCTCCTACTGGCCTACTGAAGCTCTCAACTTCCTGCTTGTATAATGCTGTTACTGTAACATTTAGTCTTCATATAAACCTCATTGGTCGCTCCATTGTGTAATTAATACACTTAAATATACTCTAGAATCATATCATGGAACAATCTAGACCAGTTTGATTGAATTAATGTCAGTGACTGGATGATTTTATCATCATCATACAACATGTCAAGCTACTCAAACTATACTGAAGCTTTGATTTATTTTAAGAATGTAGGACTAGCACTCATGTCATGTTTTGACGCTCTTAAAGAGCTTAAAACCCAACGTATGTTTTGACGCACTTAAAGAGCTTAAAACCCAACGTATCCCCAAATGTTCCCACATAGTCTGCCTGTTGTGTTACCGTCACAGTGGACATCGTTTGAGTCTAGCCAACGGCATGGGAAATCCATGCTCATTACATGAATGTAATTACTCTAAATACAGGTTTTTAATCAGACACTGTGCGGGTTAGGTTGGGCTCTGACGTTCTCCCGCTGGAAAAACGGGGTCATTTCTCCTCTAGCACTGAATGTGACCTTTGTTTGGGGAATTATGGATACTTTATACATGTGATGATGAGCAGAAACAAAGGTCTGGGATTAAGTGGGGAAGAGAGGGAGCGAAATAAACAAGAGGACAACACGTGATATGACACAATAGAACCACAGTCCCGACCCTGTTTACATATTTCCTGACTATAATGTACGATATTGAGAGTTTGTTGTTGCAGTCATTCAGTTATTCCGACTTAACCTAGATTTCGATCAGAAATAATGGTTATATGCAAACTACTTTCTCACTTTGAATGAGGATCGTTTTGTTCAGGTTGTGACTCTGTGAGAAAGTATTAATCAGGCGTTCATGAATGCCTGCACGGCGTCAGATCAGCAATCAGGCCGTTTGTCTTCTGTCAGCTGGAGACATTGACAGTGATGTCCAAGTGTGTGTTAAATGAGATGTGACTGGTGGCTTTTCGCCGCCTGCGGACCAACGGTGGACGTCTTTGTGGTGACTGAAGAACTGAACAAAAAGAAGCAAAACAAACGGCAGTAAAAGTGAACCTCCTTGCTCATCATCATCATCACGGCGCCATTGTTCCTCCCTCAATCGCTACTGAATCGCCTCACTCTCATTACAGATTACAGGTTTAGTGGAGTGACTCTCCCCTTTCTCTCGCCTTTCTGTGCCACGGTCCTTCTCTTGATTAACATTTTCTGCTAGGCTTCACACCAAAGGCACAACCTGTGTGCTTTAAAGGCCATCTGAAAAAAAAAGTCATCATGCGCTGGAGTGGAATCAGATAAGGCTATCTGGCAGGAGGTTTTAGTGCCTGGGCTTTGTCCCGCTCCTCCACCCGCCTTCGCTTCCTCCCTCAATCTCTCACTCCACTGCACCTTTTGTCCGGCTGATTTCCCGACGGAGTGGCCTCCTCAGTCGCAGACCCCCTGATCTCCCTCCAGCATGGACTGCTGTGTGTGTGTGTGTGTGTGTGTGTGTGTGTGTGTGTGTGTGTGCGTGTGTGTGTATATATATATATAAAAGTGAGTGCCTGTGGGCACACATCAGGCCTGAGAGGTGCAATTCAGAGGCCCAGGAAAGAGAAGCAGGCCTGGGATAGAGAAAGAGAGCGAGTGTGGTAGAATAGAGTCCCCATTAGGGGGACTGGAGCACTACCTACCAGGGACAGGACTGATGGGACCTGCCTCAGCCCGCCATCATGCTAAAGAGAGGAGACAGGGGATCCATTTACTCTGTTACAGAAGCTTTCAATTCACTTCATTGGATTGATCAGTGCACTGATCCAGGCAGTGGTGTGTGTGTGTGTCTATTGAAGAGGGTTAGATTGGGGTCTGGGGGCTAGCTAATACCCATCCCAGACACTGCTCGGGGACCAAACGTGTGACTCGTGGGTCTCAGCGAAAGCCCCTTCTCGTCACAGATATTTGCAAACAGATGTACACAGCTCCTCCGCAGGTTTTGATCAATCAAGCTTCAACAAGTCAAGTTGACTGGATGCGAATGTAACAATTTGCATGTGAAAGGCGGAGGCTGCGGAAGGCCTGGTTTTGATTAGGCCTAAGCAGATAAATGGCAGATTGAAACGGCCCCCTGCAACCGGGGAGCAACCCAGAGGTCCAGGGGTTTAAGTCAGACTGATATAAACTCTGTTTCTGCTACTTTCTTCTGCTAACCAATGAATAGATCCATTATTCAGTGGACTCTTTCTCATCTCTACTGAATTGAAGTGGAAGCAGCTTAAAGAGCTCTCCCCTTCTCTCCGCTTCTCTTCTCTCCCCTTTCTCCTTTCTGCTGCTTTCTCTTCTCCTCCTCCAGATTTGCTTTCTGAAATTGACGTGGATGTGTGATTAGCCATTAAAGCAAACGAGCTGTAGTCCCTTCAGTTGCTATCTGAAATGTTGACCCCTGTAGACTTTTGGCATCCTCAACATCCGTATATATACAGTTGAAGTCAGAAGTTTACATACACCTTAGCCAAAAACATTTAAATTCAGTTTTTTCACATATCCTGACATTTAATCCTTGTAAAACTTCCCTGTCTTAGGTCAGTTAGGATCACCACTTTATTTTAAGAACGTGAAATGTCAGAAAAATAGTAGAGATAATGATTTATTTCAGCTTTTATTTCTTTCATCACATTCCCAGTGAGTCAGAAGTTTACATACACTCAATTAGTATTTGGTAACATTGCCTTTAAATTGTTTAACTTGGGTCAAACGTTTCAGGTAGCCTTCCACAAGCTTCCCACAATAAGTTGGGTGAATTTTGGCCCATTCCTCCTGACAGAGGTGGTGTAACTGAATCAGGTTTATAGGCTTCCTTGCTCGCGTACGCTTTGTCAGTTCTGCCTACACATTTTCTATAGGATTGAGGTCAGGGCTTTGTGATGGCCACTCCAATACCTTGACTTTGTTATCCTTAAGCCATTTTGCCACAACTTTGGAAGTATGCTTGGGGTCATTGTCCATTTGGAAGACCCATTTGCAACCAAGCTTTAACTTCCTGACTGATGTCTTGATATGTTGCTTCAATATAACCACATTATTGTCCTTCCTCATGAAGCCATCTATTTTGTGAAGTGCACCAGTCCCTCCTGCAGAAAAGCATCCCCACAACATGATGCTGCCACCCCCGTGCTTCACGGTTGGGATGGTGTTCTTCGGGCTTGCAAGCCTACCCCTTTTTCCTCCAAACATAACGATGGTCATTATAGCCAAACTTTTCTATTCTTGTTTCATCAGTCCAGACGACATTTCTCCAAAAAGTACGATCTTTGTCCCCATGTGCAGTTGCAAACCGTAGTCGGTTTTGGAGCAGTGGCTTCTTCCTTGCTGAGCGGCCTTTCAGGTTATGTCGATATAGGACTCATTTTACTGTGGATATCGATACTTTTATACCTGTTTCCTCCAGCATCTTCACAAGGTCCTTTGCTGTTGTTCTGGGATTGATTTGCACTTTTCGCACCAAAGTAAATGAATCTCTAGGAGACAAAACGCGTCTCCTTCCTGAGCGGTGTGACGGCTGTGTGGTCCCATGGTGTTTATACTTGCGTACTATTGTTTGTACAGATGAACGTGGTACCTTCAGGCATTTGGAAATTGCACCCAAGGATGAACCAGACTTGTGTAAATCTACACAAGGTCTTGACTGATTTCTTTCGATTTTCCCATGATGTCAAGCAAAGAGGCACTGAGTTTGAAGGTAGGCCTTGAAATACATCCACAGGTACACCTCCAATTGACTCAAATTATGTCAATTAGCCTATCAGAAGCTTCTAAAGCCATGACATGATTTTCTGGAATTTTCCAAGCTGTTTAAAGGCACAGTCAATTTAGTGTATGTAAACTTCTGTCCCACTGGAATTG
The DNA here is from genome assembly GCF_045791955.1 of Oncorhynchus clarkii lewisi. Taxonomy (NCBI): domain Eukaryota; kingdom Metazoa; phylum Chordata; class Actinopteri; order Salmoniformes; family Salmonidae; genus Oncorhynchus; species Oncorhynchus clarkii. Next base: position 18,372,948 of record NC_092179.1, read on the forward strand.
TGATACAGTGAAACAATCTGTCTTTAAACAATTGTTGGAAAAATTACTTGTGTCAGGCACAAAGTAGATGTCCTAACCGACTTGCCAAAATTATAGTTTGTTAACAAGAAATTTGTGGAGTGGTTGAAAAACTAGTTTTAATGACTCCAACCTAAGTGTATGTAAACTTCGGACATCAACTGTACATCATTTCTAAAACGTGTTCAAATCCTTTTACTTGTATTAAACGTTTCCCCTAAAGTGGGTTATGATGCCTGTTTCTCTTAGTCAATCAATACATTGACCTCAGCTGATCCCAGGTCTGTAAAAACTCCTCTCTCTCTACACACACGAAGACCCCAGCAGCCAAGTGCCACAGGAGGCCCCTGAGTGTGCTGCCTGCCCGGCTGGGAACACCAGTGAACACACTGGTCCTTATTGCCCCCCACCACCACCATCAGAGGGATGCTGCTGGCCTTCCCATTGATAAAGACCAGACTCTCACACACGCACAGACACATACACCTACACACTCCTGAATCCTGGCATACTGTATATCTAGATATTATTAGAAAACGTTCAAAAATCTCACAGATGTCTTGTGATCAGTATGAAATAAGATATAAACGCAGTTTGAGATAACATTAAGTTTATATTTCATTTTGGTGATGTGTGAGGATTTGTAAGCAGTTGATTTGAATTGAACACTATAGCAGAGGGTTGTGTGTGGCTTCTCATCCCGCTAGAGAGCCTGTTAAACACAGAGGTTTGTATTTACTCTCTTCTTCCCTCTTCTCCTCTTCCTTTCTTTCTTGCAGTCGACTTCTTGGCAAAGTATTGCATTTTCAGCCAGGAGAAGCTGGCAGAATACAAAAGGGCTTTTGAAGCGGTAAGTGAAAGGGGATTTAAACCCTCTCTGTTCACACTATGCCTCAGATACACTCCCTCTTTCTTCCTTGTTTTCCGTCTCTCTCTTTCTCTAGTTCTTACTCTCTCTCTCTCCTTTTCACTCTTCCTGTCTCTCTCTTTCTCTAGTTCTTACTCTCTCTCTCTCTCTCTCTCCATTTCACTATTCCTGTCTCTCTCTTTCTCTAGTTCTTACTCTCTCTCTCTCCTTTTCACTCTTCCTGTCTCTCTCTTTCTCTAGTTCTTACTCTCTCTCTCTCTCTCTCTCCATTTCACTATTCCTGTCTCTCTCTTTCTCTAGTTCTTACTCTCTCTCTCCATTTCACTATTCCTGTCTCTCTCTTTCTCTAGTTCTTACTCTCTCTCTCTCCATTTCACTATTCCTGCCTCCCTCTTTCTCTAGTTCTTACTCTCTCTCTCTCCATTTCACTATTCCTGCCTCCCTCTTTCTCTAGTTCTTACTCTCTCTCTCTCTCCATTTCACTATTCCTGCCTCCCTCTTTCTCTAGTTCTTACTCTCTCTCTCCATTTCACTATTCCTGTCGCTCTCTTTCTCTAGTTCTTACTCTCTCTCTCTCTCCATTTCACTATTCCTGTCTCTCTCTTTCTCTAGTTCTTACTCTCTCTCTCTCTCCATTTCACTATTCCTGTCTCTCTCTTTCGCTAGTTCTTACTCTCTCTCTCTCCATTTCACTATTCCTGTCTCTCTCTTTCTCTAGTTCTTACTCTCTCTCTCTCTCCATTTCACTATTCCTGTCTCTCTCTTTCTCTAGTTCTTACTCTCTCTCTCTCCATTTCACTATTCCTGTCTCTCTCTTTCTCTAGTTCTTACTCTCTCTCTCTCTCCATTTCACTATTCCTGCCTCCCTATTTCTCTAGTTCTTACTCTCTCTCTCCATTTCACTATTCCTGCCTCCCTCTTTCTCTAGTTCTTACTCTCTCTCTCTCTCTCCATTTCACGATTCCTGTCTCTCTCTTTCGCTAGTTCTTACTCTCTCTCTCCATTTCACTATTCCTGTCTCTACTGTTTCTAACTTTTCTTATATGATGATGTTGTTGTTGTTGATGATAATATTGATGATGATCCCTTCAGGTTGACAGCGATGCTGATGGTTACATTTCCTGCCTGCAAGTGCTGCTGGCACTAAAGAAGATCATCCCTCCAGAGCTGCTAACTGATGAAGAAGAGATATATGTCTACAGGGTAAATGCAATACACACACACACACACACACACACACACACACACACACCTTCCGCATCACTTTGACCATGATGGTTTTTCTCTCAGATCCTGGAGATGGTGGATTTCAGGGTGACAGATGGACTTACAGACCTGAGGCTCTTTGCTGTGATTGCGAGCCTGGCGCAGAAAATAGCTACCATGGAGTGAGTAGTCCAAGTCACTAATCCAACTCCCTTTTCACGATGAAGTCGGAAGAGGTGTCACTGACCACCCCACCATAAATAAGAATAATAGTGTGTATGTAGGCATCGGTATGTCTGTCTACTGTGTAGGCATCGGTATGTCTGTCCACTGTGTGTGCATCGGTATGTCTGTCCACTGTGTATGTGTCAGTATGTCTGTCCACTGTGTATGGGTCAGTATGTCTGTCCACTGTGTATGCGTCAGTATGTCTGTCCACTGTGTATGCGTCAGTATGTCGGTCCACTGTGTATGTGTCAGTATGTCTGTCCACTGTGTATGTGTCAGTATGTCTGTCCACTGTGTATGTGTCAGTATGTCTGTCCACTGTGTATGCGTCAGTATGTCTGTCCACTGTGTATGCGTCAGTATGTCTGTCCACTGTGTAGGCGTCAGTATGTCGGTCCACTGTGTATGCGTCAGTATATCTGTCTACTGTGTATGCGTCAGTATGTCTGTCTACTGTGTATGCGTCAGTATGTCTGTCTACTGTGTATGCGTCAGTATGTCGGTCCACTGTGTATGTCTGTCCACTGTGTATGTGTCAGTATGTCGGTCCACTGTGTATGTGTCAGTATGTCTGTCTACTGTGTATGTGTCAGTTTGTCTGTCTACTGTGTATGTGTCAGTATGTCTGTCCACTGTGTATGTGTCAGTATGTCGGTCCACTGTTTATGCGTCAGTATGTCGGTCCACTGTGTATGTGTCAGTATGTCTGTCTACTGTGTATGTGTCAGTATGTCTGTCTACTGTGTATGTGTCAGTATGTCTGTCCACTGTGTATGTGTCAGTATGTCTGTCCACTGTGTATGTGTCAGTATGTCGGTCCACTGTGTATGTCTGTCTACTGTGTATGTGTCAGTATGTCGGTCCACTGTTTATGCGTCAGTATGTCGGTCCACTGTGTATGTCTGTCTACTGTGTATGTGTCAGTATGTCTGTCCACTGTGTATGTGTCAGTATGTCTGTCCACTGTGTATGTGTCAGTATGTCGGTCCACTGTGTATGTCTGTCTACTGTGTATGTGTCAGTATGTCGGTCCACTGTTTATGCGTCAGTATGTCGGTCCACTGTGTATGCGTCAGTATGTCTGTCCACTGTTTATGCGTCAGTATGTCTGTCCACTGTGTATGTCGGTCCACTGTGTATGCGTCAGTATGTCTGTCCACTGTGTATGTTGGTCCACTGTGTATGTCTGTCCACTGTGTATGCGTCAGTATGTCTGTCCACTGTGTATGCGTCAGTATGTCTGTCCACTGTGTATGTCTGTCCACTGTGTATGCGTCAGTATGTCGGTCCACTGTTTATGCGTCAGTATGTCTGTCCACTGTGTATGCGTCAGTATGTCGGTCCACTGTTTATGCGTCCGTATGTCGGTCCACTGTTTATGCGTCAGTATGTCTGTCCACTGTGTATGTCTGTCCACTGTGTATGCGTCAGTATGTCTGTCCACTGTTTATGCGTCAGTATGTCGGTCCACTGTGTATGCGTCAGTATGTCGGTCCACTGTTTATGCGTCAGTATGTCGGTCCACTGTTTATGCGTCAGTATGTCTGTCCACTGTGTATGCGTCAGTATGTCTGTCCACTGTGTATGTCTGTCCACTGTGTATGCGTCAGTATGTCGGTCCACTGTGTATGTCTGTCCACTGTGTATGCGTCAGTATGTCTGTCCACTGTGTATGTCTGTCCACTGTGTATGTCGGTCCACTGTGTATGCGTCAGTATGTCTGTCCACTGTGTATGTGTCAGTATGTCTGTCCACTGTGTATGTGTCAGTATGTCTGTCCACTGTGTATGTGTCAGTATGTCTGTCCACTGTGTATGCGTCAGTATGTCTGTCCACTGTGTATGCGTCAGTATGTCTGTCCACTGTGTAGGCGTCAGTATGTCGGTCCACTGTGTATGCGTCAGTATATCTGTCTACTGTGTATGCGTCAGTATGTCTGTCTACTGTGTATGCGTCAGTATGTCTGTCTACTGTGTATGCGTCAGTATGTCGGTCCACTGTGTATGTCTGTCCACTGTGTATGTGTCAGTATGTCGGTCCACTGTGTATGTGTCAGTATGTCTGTCTACTGTGTATGTGTCAGTTTGTCTGTCTACTGTGTATGTGTCAGTATGTCTGTCCACTGTGTATGTGTCAGTATGTCGGTCCACTGTTTATGCGTCAGTATGTCGGTCCACTGTGTATGTGTCAGTATGTCTGTCTACTGTGTATGTGTCAGTATGTCTGTCTACTGTGTATGTGTCAGTATGTCTGTCCACTGTGTATGTGTCAGTATGTCTGTCCACTGTGTATGTGTCAGTATGTCGGTCCACTGTGTATGTCTGTCTACTGTGTATGTGTCAGTATGTCGGTCCACTGTTTATGCGTCAGTATGTCGGTCCACTGTGTATGCGTCAGTATGTCTGTCCACTGTTTATGCGTCAGTATGTCTGTCCACTGTGTATGTCGGTCCACTGTGTATGCGTCAGTATGTCTGTCCACTGTGTATGTTGGTCCACTGTGTATGTCTGTCCACTGTGTATGCGTCAGTATGTCTGTCCACTGTGTATGCGTCAGTATGTCTGTCCACTGTGTATGTCTGTCCACTGTGTATGCGTCAGTATGTCGGTCCACTGTTTATGCGTCAGTATGTCTGTCCACTGTGTATGCGTCAGTATGTCGGTCCACTGTTTATGCGTCCGTATGTCGGTCCACTGTTTATGCGTCAGTATGTCGGTCCACTGTTTATGCGTCAGTATGTCGATCCACTGTTTATGCGTCAGTATGTCGGTCCACTGTGTATGCGTCAGTATGTCGGTCCACTGTTTATGCGTCAGTATGTCTGTCCACTGTGTATGCGTCAGTATGTCTGTCCACTGTGTATGTCTGTCCACTGTGTATGCGTCAGTATGTCGGTCCACTGTTTATGCGTCAGTATGTCGGTCCACTGTTTATGTGTCAGTATGTCGGTCCACTGTGTATGCGTCAGTATGTGTCAGTATGTCGGTCCACTGTTTATGCGTCAGTATGTCGGTCCACTGTGTATGCGTCAGTATGTCTGTCCACTGTGTATGTCTGTCCACTGTGTATGCGTCAGTATGTCGGTCCACTGTTTATGCGTCAGTATGTCTGTCCACTGTGTATGCGTCAGTATGTCGGTCC
>NC_092179.1:18380908-18465908 GCF_045791955.1 Oncorhynchus clarkii lewisi
TCCTCACTCTGACCTCTGTTGGTGTGTGTGTGTGTGTGTGTGTGTGTGTGTGTGTGTGTGTGTGTGTGTGTGTGTGTGTGTGTGTGTGTGTGTGTGTGTGTGTGTATGTGTGTATGTGTGTGTGTGTGTGTGTGTGTGTGTGTGTGTGTGTGTGTGTGTGTGTTTTCTAGTGCATTATTTTGAATGAATCTAGCAAAAGCCGCATGATGGTAGAACAGTAATTCCCAATGTTCCTGCCAATTCACTAGAGTGACTTAGACCACTGAGAGGGAGGAGGTGTTCATTTGGCAATGAGCAGGGAAACCTGAGACCCTAGACGGTTGAACCGCTCACCTTTAAATAGACTGACCCACAATGCAATGTACCTCTCAGCCTCTTTCTTCTCACTTCTGAGTCCCTCCAAATGCATTCTCCGCTTCTTCTCCCTCAGACCTGCTTTTATTCATTCTCTCCTTCCTTCACACTTCATTCAGACCATCTGTGGCCTGCTCAAATCCCCCTCTTCCAAAAACAAGTCTCAGTTTCTCCCTGTCACTCGATTTTAACTGGGTCAGCATGCGTTTGCGTTCCAACACTGACCCCCAACCTCATCATGCCCCTGCCCCCCTAATGGAGGAGTGACCGCCAAAATGTTGGACATTACGTAAGTACGAAGTCTGCTGGGTTTTCCACGGCAGGGTGCCGTAGAAGGGCCAACAAAAGAAGTGGGTTAGGCTGCTATTATCCTCACTGGTCCTTCCCGGACCCATGTTTGGGGGCGGCCATTATCATGACTGTCCTTCCCTGCACCGTCATTTGGGCTCTTTTACTGCAAACCAAGTGCAATTAATGATCATTAGCTGCCCTGTCTCCCCTCGTTCCCGTCAAGCCCCTCCCGTCTTGACCCCGGTTGGGGAAGTGGGCCAGTCACAGCGCTGTGGGCACTCAGGCGTGCGCTCAACTCGATGGCAGAGTGCTGATTCCATTCTTTCCCACTAACAGGCCATTCAGCGCGTGGGCCTGGCCGGGGAGGGACAAGGGCTCATTAGCACGGGGGGCTCGTTAGAGACCGGGGGACGGCCGTCGCTGTGCCACACGCTGGACAGGAGAGGTCTGTCCCAACACAATCGTCTGTGTCTCTGTCTAATTATCTGAACGGGGACTAGATTGTGTCGGTCAGCGAATGGTCACATTGCACCAGAGCGTGCCCTGATCCCCGGTCTCCCCCTCCCCCTACCTCCACTGAACACCCCCCACCCTACTACCCCTCGCCCACCACCCTCACCACCCACTCACTGTCTCCATCCAGAGCAGTTTTATCCGTTAGCTGTGGCGGGATGTCCCCGTATCCATGGTCATTGTTTGGGGGACAGGCCACGGTGAGCAACCACAATGGGCTCAGAACACTTTACCATCACGTCTCCCCAAACACAACATCACATGGGAGAGCCCCGCCAAAAAACACCCGCCACAGGGACCCAGACCTCCCCAACTGGGCCACCTCTCCTGTTTTTCTGTTTACTCTCTCTTTCTCCCCTTTACCCTAACACTATAGTGACACTGTAGAGATATCCACACAGAGGTGTAGAGAGATTCATTTGGACCGTACGTGTGCATATTTATATGACAAAGAGGATGTTTCAAAAGGAGAGGGATTTTTACGTTCCTCTGAGGGACCAAAATCTTTTAGAGTTGCAGTGTCATGATTGTCTCCTGAATGACACTGTCTGTCTCTTTTTTTCCAGTGTATTTATGCGTTCCCTGATAAGCAAAATGGACTTCCATTCTTTGGCATTAAAGCTATACAAAGCGAAGGTAATGACAACATTTGGTTTGTATTATCTCATGCCTGTTGAATCAACATCTTCAGTATGGACGATGGTCTACCGTGCCTTCAGAAAGTATTCACACCCCTTGACCTTTTCCACATTTTGTTGTGCAATGAGCAGGTGTTTATTGCAATGGACCACAGGAGGAGGCAGGTAGCTGTGTCCAGGGGCAGGCAGAAGGTCATACACAGGAGGAGGCAGGTAGCTGGGTCCAGGGGCAAGCAGAAGGTCATACACAGGAGACGGCAGGGTGCTGGGTCCAGGGGCAAGCAGAAGGTCATACACAGGAGGAGGCAGGTAGCTGGGTCCAGGGGCAGGCAGAAGGCCACACACAGGGGGTCCAAAAGGGCAACAGTACAGGCAGGGAAAAGGCTAGTAACGTAGTTCGGGAGATCAGGCAATAGGTAGATAACAGGACATCCGATAGGCTAAAGTACAGGCAGGGAATAGGCTAAAGGCGTCATTAGTGAGGCAGGCAACAACTCTCATACACGAGAGTTATTCAAGGGAAAACCAGAATGCCGTGTATCACAAAACAAACAATACCTGACAGTGATGGGTTGCAAAGAACTGAACTAAATAGTGTGTGATAATGACATTCAGGTGTGTGAACAGGTGATTAGAATTCAGGTGATTGGGATCTGGAGAGTGAGCTGCATTCAGGGGATCTAGGTGTTTGAGAGTATGAGCTGGAAAGTGAGCTGCGTTCAGGGGGATCTACGTGTTTGAGGGTGTGAGTTGGAAGCAGACGTTACACAGGGACTCACTCTGTGTGCAATGCTGGTGTTTAACATGATTTTTGAATGACTACCTCATCACTGTACCCCATACATACAATTATCTGTAAGATCCCTCAGTCGAGCAGTGAATTTCAAACACAGGCTCCCGAGTGGCGCAGCGGTCTTATGCACTGCATCTCAGTGCAAGAGGCGACACTGGTTTGAATCCAGGCTGAATCACATCCGGTCGTGATTGGGAGTCCCATACGGCGGCGCACAATTGGCCCAGCGTCATTCGGATTTGGCCGGGGTAGGCCGTCATTGTAAACAAGAATTTGTTCTTAACTGACTTGCCTAGTTAAATAAAGGTTCAAAACATTCTTTTAAAAAAAAAAAAATTTATAAACACAGATTCAACCACAAAGACCAGGGAGGTTTTCCAATGCCTCGCAAAGAAGGGCACCTATTGGTAGATGGGTAAAAAAAATAACAGACATTGAATATCCATTTGAGCATGGTGTTGTTATTAATTAAACGTTGGATGGTTTATCAGTACACCCAGTCATTACAAAGATGCAGGCGTCCTTCCTAACTCAGTTAGGAAACCGTTCAGGGATTTCACCATGATGTCGATGGTGACTAAAACAGTTAGAGTTTAATGGCTGTGATAGGAGAAAACTGAGGATGGATCAACAACATTGTAGTTACTCCACAATACTAAGATAAATTACAGAGTGAAAAAGAAGGAAGCCTGTACAGAATAAAAAATATTCCAAAACATGCATACTGTTTGCAACAAGACACTGAAGTAATACTGCAAAGAATGTGGCAAAACAATTCACTCTTTGTCCCGAAAACAAGTGTTATGGTTGGGGAAAATCCAATACAGTACATTACTGAGTACCACTTCATATTTCCAAGCGTAGTGGAGGCTGCATTGGGTTTTGGGTATTCTCGTAATCATTAAGGACTGGGGAGTTTTTCAGAAAAAAAACAAAAACAGAATGGAGCTAAACACAGGAAAACTCCTAGAGGAAAACCTGTTTCAGTCTGCTTTCCATCAGACACTGGGAGACTAATTCACCTTTCAGCAGGACAATAACCTAAATCAGGGTTTCCCCAACTCTGTCCTGGGGCCCGTCCTGGGTGCACTTTTAGTTTTTTGCCCTAGCACTACACAGCTGATTCAAATAATCAATGCTTGATAATGAGTTGGTCATTTTAATCAGTTGTGTAGTGCTAGGGCAAAAAACTAAACTTGCACCCAGCGGGGGCCCCAGATCCAAGTTTGGGAAACCCTGACCTAAAACACAAGGCCAAATCTACAATCAAATCTCTTGCTTACCAAGACAACATTGAATTTTCCTGAGTGTCCGAGTTACAGTTTCGACTTAAATCTGCTTGAAAATCTATGTCAAGACCTGAAAATAGTTGTCTAGTAATGATCAACAACCAATTTGTCAGAGCGTGAAGAATTTTGAAAAGAATAATGGGTAAATGTTGCAAAATCCAGGTTTGGAAAGCTTTTAGAGACATACTCAGAAACACTCACAGCTGTAATCACTGCCAAAGGTGACTCTAACATGTATTGACATTACAGAGTATTTTGTGTCGATGTCAATTAAATCCATTTTAATCCCACTTTCTGGAGGCACTGTATATTCATGTGGAAATAATATTCAATATAATTCAGGTAGTTTGCTTACTCTCTAACTGTAAAGCCCATCTTTACCATGTATAGTTTAGCATTTACCATAATCACTCTCATGAAGGTATTTTCTTGCTTACATCACAATCTCTTCCAACCTGCGGTACCTCTCCCTCTTTCATGGCCCCGGGAGGGTAATTACAGTGAAATAAAGACTTGGTAAACACTTTGAAGGGCATTTCAAATGAAAGCTTAGTAAAACTAGCTTTTTCCAGAAGGACCAAGTGCATCTATAGAAAGAGAGAGAGAGAGAGCGAGAGAGAGAGGCTCCTTTTCGCTTTCATGGATTGCGGGGCCTTAATCTCATTAAAGTGCCCAGAGGTGTACCTCCCGCGCCGCTCCGCCCCTCCCTCCCTTTAATCAGCCCTGAGACACACTACCACTCATCTCAGATGGACCAGGGTTATAGGATGGCCATTCACAAGAGGCAAGGCAGCCCGTCGCATTCAAATGGGGAGGGCAGGCCGACGGGGCTGCTGAAAGGCACATAGGGAACATGAAAGCATGTGGCCATGGGTGTGGAAACTGAGCCTGATCTAGGTGGAGGAAGGCTTTGTAATTATAAAGCTGGTGGTAGGGATAGGGTTGTTAACTGGGCTGCAGGAGCTGGAGGGTAGAAATGGGCTGATTGCCAGAGGATTATACCCCCTCCCCCCAATTATTACCTAGAATGCATTTAACTGTGCAAACAGGTGCACTCATACAAGACTAGAAACAGGCCGATGTAACATGAGACGCTAGGAGAGGCACACACCGACCGACACACACGTACACAAGACACACATACACACCTCTGCCCTGTCTAAACCAAGTCCACACCATTGCATATTGAAAAGGCCTCTCTTTTTTTCCACCTGTATTGACATGATGTTTGTCCCTCTACAGCAGCTGTTCATGTTCCTGCTGGAGGGGCAGTCAGGGGGCGCTGTGGCCCAGCAGGGCTGTATCAGCGCAGAGCAGCTCCTAGTGGAGCTCAAGGCTGGGGGCATCCGACCAGAACAAGAGGAAGCCATCAAACAGGAGCTCCGACACATCAGCTCCCTGGACCTGCTGGACTTCCTGGCGTACCTGCCCCTCTTCGTCCTAATCCACAACTCAGTCATCGCCAACCCACTGGATGACTCCAGCAACCTGTGATGTCATCGGCTACACAGGCTTGACCCCTATCTGTCATTAGCTACCACACACTGTGGCAACAGGGTTCCAGGGTTCTCTTTCTAAAACGATAGCCTATGCACTTAAAGCTGTTTTTGAGATGTGGTTTTTTCGGGGGGTGGGGGGCACATTTAATGTAACAAGGTCGACATTCTGAGACATTTCTTCAAAGGGGCTTTGGAGACACCCTTTGGAATATGCATTGATAAATAGCCTACTGAAGGTGGACGTCTAAGCTTGAGAATGGTGCTGTCTATGGTACTGAAATATGCAGGGATTTTCAGTTGCGGTTCATGCATCGGTAATGCACTGAATAGGAACATAACACGTTTAGACTCCAGTTAGACAAGGGATACACAATTGTTGCTCATGGGGGGGCGAATCCTAAAATGCAAGATGCAGGTGCAACTTCAAACTTTTGCACAAATTAAGCATTGATTTAATGCATGATTTATGCCAAACCTTTGTGCGGGTTTTTAAGATAGAGGGGGTGAATATAATGGCTCTCCACCGCTTTAGTAACTGAGTAATGTGGCATTATGAAAATAAAATAAATGAAGCATGACCTAACCTAAATCTCCTATGTGTTTTCAATCATCTCCCTCAGCTTTAAGTGAGAGGGTCCGGCAAGAAATTACAAATTAGATATGGCAGTTCTTTATTTAATTTCCCTCAGGCTTGACAGAGTCGGGGAGGAAAGCGTTAACGCACTCTGACAGGCGGTCACGGAATTGTTCAGACCATTCATTGCTGTTTTCGGGTAGCTGTGTCATAGAAATTCTATGATGCCTAATAAGGGTACCAAAGAGAGCTATACATACTGCCTGTCACTTTTGTGTCTTGTGCCCTTCTTGGTAAGCTCTATTTTTATTTCATCTTTATTGTAACCCTTTCCTGCAGTCAAATGATCAGACCGCCCTCTAGTGCAATCATGGGTGGAATGTTATTATTTTTTCAGAATGAATCAAAACAATATTTTTTTTACAACAAAAACTCTGTGTTTCTATGTCAAATGGTTTCATGTTTCCGTCTTCTGTGATGTAGATGAAGTATAATGTTTGGATGCAAACTCAAAATGTAATACATTTTCAGTTGCCTAATTATAATTTAAGGCCATAACTGTGTGTGAGGTGTATACTTTTGTTTCAAAGTACAGTGGATTTGTTTGACCAAGAAAGACTGTGACCCTGACGTAGCCCACTGTAGTAAAAGACTAACAGGGAGTTCCATTGAGGGCAAGGTCTATTTACCAAGCGAGCCCAGCATATACATAATTGACTAAATACAATATAATACAAATAGGCCTATACAAAATTACAAACACACTCAAGAAAACAATCCCATTCCTCAGCAAAGAGGTCCACAATCAACAATTTGACCTCCCCAAAAGACACCACACCACATCCGTAACTCTGTAGATTGTTCCATACATGGGGTGCTAACAAACTGAAAGCAGAGATGGGATTTCCAGAGTAAGCCATCCCTGAGACCGGGTATGGTACAGTGACTCATATGTCTAAAGGTTATTAATGATGTCCGTGAGGCAGTGATGTGTACTGAACCTGTCACCAGTAATAAAATGAGGTGCTGTGTTAAACTGCATTTAAAGGTGTTCATGAAGTGGCTGCTGCATTCATATAGATGATGTCACCATAGTCTAGGAACTGTAGGAACGTCGATAAAATGATCTGCGTGCTACTATTAAGCGAGAGGCAGGACTTGTTTCTACAGAAAAAGCCCATTTTATTCTCAGCTTCCTCACTAAATCATCTATATGCTTTTTAAAAGACAGCCCATCGTCTATCCAGATGCCCAGATATTTGCATGCAGGGACACAATCGATGTTCACACAATCTACATGTGTACATGTGATCTAGAAAACAGTACATATACTTTCATACTAGTTTGAGGTCAATAAAGGTTTTCTGTAAATCAATGAAGGCAGATTGATGATCAGATAGAGCCTTGTCAACAGATAGGGGTAGCAGAATACACAGCAGTATGCCCACAAGTGAAGGTTACACATTTGTACAGACAAACCAATATTGTTTATATACTGTAGTTAGTCAAATGTACAGGACCCAAAATCGAACACTGTGGGACACCTTTCGTAATATCAAGGAAACCTGATTTAAGGTTTCAGAAAGGTTTCAGAAAATACACATTGTGTCCTGTCTATAAAGAACTTGGTCTCAGCAATAGATTTAAAATCAGTATTTGTCCACCTAGAGAGTTAGATAATGGTGGATTATACACAATACCCAGGCTTTATGTAGTACTAGGCTCCACTCAAATAAAATGTAGGCCTTGTAGCCAAGCTTTCGAATATATTCTTATGTGGCTACATTTTTACCGGTAAATCATTAATGAAACATCAGCTATGCTGTTTATCTTGGTGTCAAGGAATTGTATATTGTATTGTGGTAACAGCAATAACTGCTGAGCAAAAACCCTTTCAGCTAGAGATAGTGGTGAACAATACCTGGCCCTCTTAGACGATATTCCCTCTGGCAGCTTGCACGCAACAAATGGTTAAACTGTTTTTTTCTTCGCAAGGGCATTTGTTGAGTGCTAGTCGCGCGCTGCTGTAGGAAAGGCACACGCCGTCAGCCAATTCAATGCGCGGTCTCCTCTCCACCACTAGACAACCGCATTCACTCATTAAACCAGGCACGCGCCTCGAAGCAAACGCGTCCTACCTGTCAAACTCGATGCTTCTTGGCCTCAGGGAATTGATAGGTACCTGAACTAGACTAATTGTCATCTAAAATATTTAATCGGTCTCTGTTTCATTGATTGAATCTTACAAACCAAGGCAAACAAGCCTACCAACTCCCAACTTTTGTAATGAATATAACCAAACAACTACAAATGATGTCCTTCCCTTTGATTATGCTTAATGTCAGTTTCAATATATAGCCTACAGTGAAGCAGAATGTTATGTGCGCTCTTTGCAAAACTGTTTGAATGTCTATTTTTTACCCTGTAGGCACCTGCAATTTACCACAGGTGAGATCATTTACACGTAGGCTAAACGAGAATAACTTTTCAAGCTTTACGTGTTTTCTTGTCATTGCATTTAACTTTATTTTCAGAGCTTAAACCCTAAAGTTCTATATGATTCAGAATCGTAATTTTGATGGTTTGTCAACGAAATAAGTCGGTTTCAATTACAAATAGGATTGCTTGTTTTACAGAATTGCACAATATATTAGAGGTTCCAAAAACATAGTCAGCTGATAGAATTCACTGTTATTTATACAGTTTCGTTTACTAAAGTTGTTTAGACGGATTAACGGAGCCATTGTCACAACTGTGACTTTTTCAAGTGCTATTTTTGGGTGCTACATATTAGCTACATATTTTTCTCTCTCTGGTATGCACGCGCTTGCGCGCTGCAGCATTGAGCTGGTGCACAACAGAATTGACATGCAGCATCAACACTCCAAAATTCCTGGCACGTCTCAGCTAGCCTAACGCCAGGCGAGATGTATTATCACCCCATTAAGTGCCCTCGGGCTATAAACAGGACTATTGGATTCTTGAGGAATCGAATTTACTATTGTTGTATTACTCTATTTGTATGTTAATACCTTATATTACAGAATGTACCGTTTTTTTTACGCATATGGAGACACGCGTAAAATGTGTGATATGGCATGAATTCGTTGGTGGAAGTGTGCATAAAATAGGTTATATTTCTATAAAAAAAATGTAGCAGAAATATATTTAATCCCCCATTCTCCTATATCCTTTCTCCCATTCCATCTCCAGTCAAACACACTGTAACTAAAAGTGAATGTAAAATACAAACGTAAAAAGTCTGAGGTACAAAAGGAAATACTAGAAAACGTTTTATTATGAGACTAGAGTGTATAAAATATTGTTATAGGCTTTTCTCTTTTCAACCAACATGATATAAGTAAAGGCAGTGTGGACCTGGCAGTATAGCAATAGACAATGAATCGCCATTGTGCTCTGTTTGGACAATAGCTGCATAACCTTTGATCATCGTGAACTCCATGTACAATAACATGTATTTCCTATTAAATAAGACACATTGGTGCTAAATTCAAACGTCGGAGTGTCAAACCCCTTCTTGAAACCTCATTAATCAATGACCATACACAGAATAGCCAGCTGCAGAGCATTATACAAGTCTAAAATAGGCAAGAGGTAAGAGCAACTTATCAATATAAATATATACAAAAGAAAACATTACAAAAAAATCTCTTTACATACAAAAATATCTTGATATATTTCAAAAACATGTTTGATATAGAATTTCATATAATAAAATCCGCACATTGGAAGCATTTTAGAACTAAATGTCACAGGAGTTTACAAAGAAGGGTTGATGTTCTTTGATTGGATTAAGCATAGTTCGAGAACAACATTTTAAATTATGTTTTGTGTGCTGATGTAAAATCACTTTTGAAATGTTGTTTTCGTGGGCGAATGTGCTGGAAGGTTGGATTCCCACGCTGTCAGACATGGAGAGCCCGTTTTCTTTTTAGTCCTTTGGCGCTTGGCTCAACACTGGCCTGCATGTCCGCAGTTTCTCCGGTTGCAAGGCCGAACCTTTAGGTGGACTGGTTCGTGGACGACCGGAGCAGAACGCCAGCTCAGTGCGTCTTGTTCTAGAAGGCGCGAGCTCCTCTGTGATCCTCCCGAGCACATGCTGAGGGTTTACATCATTCAATTGATCCATATTCCTATAATAACGAACAAGAAAAGTAGGCAAGACATTAGTTCAGTTATTTTCAGTTGATCTTGAAAACGTAATAATGCAAATATTCATTATAACAAAGCATAATACAGTACTTGTAGAATATGAATGATAGGCCTATTATAAAAACATTCGTACCATATAGGCTGATCCTCAGAACCAGTTGGTGAAGTCCAGGAGTTCCTGCTCCTCGGGACTGAGAGGGTCGTAGGACCCCTCATCGGACGAGTAGGAGGACACTGGAGAGCCTGCCATGGAGTTCATCTCGTTGGGGTAGTTGTTGGGCGACAGGACTCCGGACTGAAACGCCGCGCTCACGGCGTCGTGCTCATCCAAAAGTTGCTGCAGTGCGCGAATGTACTCCACCGCGGACCGTAACGTTTCCACTTTGCTCATCTTCTTGTTGGCCGCGCCATTGGGGACGTGTTCCCGGAGAGTGGCGAAGCCGTTGTTGACAAGTTTCACTCTGTTGCGCTCCCTCTCGTTCCGCCGCGCCACGGTGTGCGGCTGCTGCTGCGGCAGGCTGTACCCAAAGCCGGCAAAATTCAGCCTCCTCTTGCATCTTAGCAGCTCCGGCGAGGATGAGCGCTGCCTCTTCACCTTGGATGCTGACTTGCCGCTCCCTTGGCTGCTGGTAGGGCTGAGCTGGATACTCTGCGCTGCGGCAGCAAAGAAGCAGGAGGGCGGAATGAACTGCTGCTGGCTCACATTTATTTCCATCTTGGCTGTGATGTCCATTGGCACGTATTGAAAAATAAAAATAAGAGTTGCAGAGAATCTCAGAGTTCTTCTTTGGATAGATCGGTAGCAGTGCGTCCTGCTCGTGGCGTTCACGTGTGGCTTAATGCTCACTTTAGCCTTGTTTAATGGGCGGTCTTGTGGGCTTCTGCCTCGCACACTCCTCAGTCTGAACTGAGTCCTGAGAAAGGCTAGTAACAGGGCTTATACACTGGCAACCCCACGCGCTGGCCCTGACCACGCCTCCTCCTCGTGCTAGTTGTATTCACCTTGGCTCCTGTGCTGTTGCAAAGCGTACGCCGGACGCGTGCCACTTGAACCACTGAACAAACAGTCACCAAATCACAACTGGTTGCAGCATGCAGACTTGTTCCAGATGTTTTGAGAAGTAATAGAATGTTACTTTTCATTCAACTCTGCTTTGCAAATCTACCACCGGATTGCATGATTACGCATGATGCTCCTCATATAAAATGCATACAAATAGAGCGTCTTTGGTTCAGAAATGCACCTTATTTGCTAGATATATTAAATTGTTTCATGGCGAATGAGAGACTGAGGGTCTTGTTCATAAAATTTGGCCACAGTTTGATATAATTTAAAATAAGATCTAGATCGAAAGACAAATGAGGTGTAATTTAATTGTATGTGTAAAATGAGTAAAACGTGTCCCTTTATGGGTGAATCCAACAACTTCTGAATTTTTTTTGAATATATAATTTTTTAAATAGCTTATACAAGCGAACCTATTAGGCTCTATTAGCTTTTTACGCATGTAGATCACCAATTTCCCAAGTGGACCGAAAAGTAGTGCTGAAAGGCAGCTCTCAAACTCTGACGGACCTTAAAGGCGCTTATAAAAGATTTAAGATTTAGTTGTTTGCATTGTCTTTGCAGTCCATACAGTATGGCCAGTATACTATAAGGTATACCTTATAGACCCCATTGACTGTAAGTTGTTTTGAACACTGTCGGGTTGGCAGGCACAAGCAGACCCCACAGTCTTGGATGACCCACAGTTTATTGTTAACACTTTTACAACCGCATTTGAATGCTTCGTCTTTCAAAGAATGGAGCTTTGTCCAGCAGAAGCGAATTTTCCACTTTCATTGGGCTAGAGCTAATCATCAACATCGGAGAGGCGAAACGGAAGGGTAAATCTGAGAAGAACCATAAGAAGGACGCATTCGAGGATGTTTTGTGTATGATTTGATACACCCTATTTTGTTACAGTAACGACTCGTCACAGTGTATTTCGACAATTTTGTTTTATTTTAAAGGGCAGCATAATAGAACATGTCTTTCACTGAGAACAAAACCAACCGACTCCACTCATGGGGATGTGTGTGTGTGGGTGTGTGTGTGTGTGTGTGTGTGTGTGTGTGTGTGTGTGTGTGTGTGTGTGTGTGTGTGTGTGTGTGTGTGTGTGTGTGTGTGTGTGTGTGTGTGTGTGTGTGAGGGGAGGGGGTAAATTGTGAATTTTTTTTGTGTTGGCTGTGGCATTCAAAATCAAGCCTGCATTGAAGAACCCAGCCCCCACCAACTTTTCTTTTCTTTTTCCTCCCTTTTTTGCACAGCAAGAGAGTTTAGAAAAGAAGCGTGGGTTCTATTCAGTTTCCCCTAGCCCCCTCGCCATCGTCGGCTTTCTGAAACCTATCTAGCATGCCCTGTCAGTGCGGTTCCAGAGTCCAATTAGCGCTTTGTAAAGACTTGTTTCTACTGCAGATCTTCCAGAGGCAGGCAGAGCGCTCCCTCTATTCGAGGGTTCCAGTCATAGCCAAGTGTAATAATTAATATGACATCTAGGCACCCGAGTCTCCATTGAAACACCTCTGTCTTTCTGCTTTTGGAGTTCACTGAGACATCATAAAACAAAACCCATAAGGGTCCATTTGTCCTGGGAAATAATCCCTATGTGATATGCGGGATTAATTTTCAATTTGTTAGCTGTTAAACTAAATTGTGGTGTTAATTTTTTTAAATAATGTGGTCGTTTGGGGGTCGCCCATGGCACTGACTCTTTGTATCATTTCTGCAGGTGTATTACAACAGATCAGTCTTATAATAACGTGAAAAGCCCCTACTGAATGCATTCTGAAAGATACAAACAGTGATCACGGTAATCAAAATTCTGATTTATCTTAACCAACAATTTCAATAAATGAATAGGTCTAAATAAAAAAGTTTGAATGGCATCGCCTATATTCAGCTGCATTAACTATTCAATTGTGCTAAAAAACTAGAGTTTTTAGATGAAAGACCATATCTGAAATAAGACATTTGAAGTGCACAGTGTTGTCTAGCTGGCGTACATGACAGTATAGTGGACTTTTATTTTGAAAGTTTGGGGCGTTTAAAATTAGGCTACTTTAAAACATCTATCTGATGCTTTTGTTTTACTTATTGAGTAAAAGAAAAGTGCTGTGCTATGCATTAATTAATTAATGAGACCTGTCAGGAACATCTGGAGTGAACGGTAATGACCCATGCCATCCACAAGGCATCTGAGTAATCTGAATCAACTTCTCTCAGCAGTTAGCCTATTGAAGAGATGCTGAACTGAATATTTATCTGAAATTCCCTACAGTCGACGTGGACAATCATCCAGTCCTGTCTGTTGCCAGTGATGTGCAGTGGTTTAATTGGTCATGACTACCTGCACACGCACACGCACACGCACACACACACACACACACACACACACACACACACACACACACACACACACACACACACACACGCACACACACACACACACACACACACACACACACACACACACACACACACACACACACACACACACACACACACACACACACACACACACACACACACACACAGAGAGAGATCACCAGTGGTGGAAAAAGTACCCAACTGTCATGCTTGAGTAAAAGTAAAGCTACCTTAATAGAAAACGACTAAAGTAAAAGTCACCCAGTAAAATTCTACTTGAGTAAAAGTATTTGGTTTAAAAAAAAAAGTAAAAGTAAAAGTATAAATAATTTCAAATTCTTTATATTAAGCAAGCCAGATGGCACCATTTTCTTATTTTTTCTTATTTATAGAAAGCCACAGGCACACTTCAACCTTCAGACATAATTTACAAACAAAGCATGTGTGTTTAGTGAGTCCGCCAGATCTGAGGCAGTAGGGATGAACAGGGATGTTTAGTTGATAAGTATGTGAATTTGACAATTTTCCTGTCCTGCTAAGATTTCAAAATGTAAGTACTTTTGGGTGCCAAGGAAGATGTATGGAGTAAAAAGTACACTATTTTCTTAAGGAATGTAGTAAAGTAAAAGTAGTCAAACATATAAATAGTCAAATAAAGTACAGATACCCCAAAAAACTACTTAAGTAGTACTTTAAAGTATTTTTACTTAAGTACTTTACACCACTGGAGATCACTGAAAACAGCGGCTCAGCTGCAGTAACTATCCACAGGCTGTTATGTGCACTGAAATGATTCCGCACTTCTGAGAATATACCAACAAATGTAGGCCTTTCAAACATGTAGGCCTAATATATAGGCAAACCAACGGTGGCTTGGGTTACTCACTCAAAGGGTCATATGGGTCAGAAGGCCTTGGGTCCCTAGACAGTATGCATGAGGTGAAATAGTTGTAAAATATTTTGTCTTGTACTGCAGCACCCTCTAGAGGATTGACAGTGCATCACCCAAATACCTTTCAAGTCTATGTTAACTTGATGGCATTTGTACTGAGTTTTTCATTTTTATTTATTTAATGCCCACAGCGTTATTATTTTAGCTCACTGACATTATAATTTATCATTTACAATCATAGAATATTCTGGAATTACTAGGCTACATGTGAATGTGACATTAGGCTATATTAACAACAATTGAATAATCAGCTAGGTGGGATTCATTATTTGTGCATAAACACAAAAGCAGGGATTATGTTACAATATAATATATTTTTGTTGGCTGTTTAATTTGGTCTTTATTTATCAATAACTAACGATATCTGTATGATTACAATAAATATCGCCACGTGACCATGCGAATCGCAAATTACAAAACGCGTGAAGCTTGTCTGGAGTATGCTTCCGTACTGTTTTTTTTATTTTTATCACGTGTGCTTTGTTTAAGGAAGAGCGTACAGACCCTCGCGTTTTATAACTTCACTACATCTTTCTGGTATTTTTAGTGGTTGTGGTTGATAATAGTTATCACGCCAAGTTTAAAAGCAGAAACAACGCTAAAATATACGCTTTAAAACAGCAACCTACTTGATGTTTCTCTAACTTGCTTTTGGATGGTGCAAATTGCAGCTGTCAGTGTCCAGCTCAGCTATCAAACTGTTATCTGGTGATATGCGGTCCTTGAGCTATGTTCAGCGTGTTAGTTTTGATTTCCCCGGAACCCTTTTCCCTCATGCAATTTGTCTTGGTGATGCGGACAATGACTCGGTAAAGTATCAGCAGCTAGACAATTATTCAGGGATCTTTCCTTGTGTCCATGTTTTCGGACATTGGCAATCCTTGAAAAAAAATGTGTGTAGTCTCAATGCTCACGGCGTTAGTGTATCCACCTCTTAGGGCCAGTTATACATATTGTAGGCCTACCAATGACATGTATCAACTCTTTTTTTTTGTCAGTTATTTCCCCCACCTACGTGGCAACATAAATCACTTTTCAGAAGTCATTGACTGCTCTGCCCACTCTCCACTTGCCCATTCATTGTCTAGCTGTGCCTTTCTAGTCCCTGTACTGTAAATAGCAACTCCTGCTTTAGAGGGTCTCTGACTCATTCCCCCCAGTCACGATAAGAGGATCAAGAGTGAAATGGTAGATGCCATAACAGTACTCCTATCACGTTCCTTGACCTTCAACATATTTACGACAACATGTCTTATATCTACGGAACCTTGACACCAGAACCTTGACATGAGCTGTTATTATTTTTGAACAGCTGAATGAACTTATTGTGGGTGACACCAGTGGAAAGCTGCATGTGTACAAGAACGATGACGCCAAGCCTTGGATCACTAGAACATGTGTGGGCATGGTAAGTGGCTGCTTAGAGGGCATTTTATGTGTCAGCACATTTCAGTACAACTGTAGTGGCATGAAAGAGGAAATTTGAACACCGCTGTCTGCACATCTGATTTATATTGTTATTTTTTGATATTTAGACAAATATTGAATGAATTATCTTTTTGGTTTATTTTTTAGCTCACCTGTGTTGGTGTTGGAGACATTTGCAACAAAGGAAGGGTGGGTGTGCAGAAACTGTGCATAGTCCTCCAGTCAGATGAGGAATATTTGTGTCATTTTCCCCTTGCATCCAGTGTGTGCTATCACCTAACTATTCACTGCCTTAACTTATCCATCAGAACTTTGTAGTTGCTGTGGGTGCAGAGGGATGGTTTCACCTGTTTGACCTGTCTGCAGTGGCAGGAGCCAAGTCAGATTCATCCAGCCAGCAAGAGGCGCTGTTCTCTGACGACCAGAAACCCTGCTTCTCTCAGCACATTCCTGCCAACACCAAAGTCATCCTTATTAGTGACATAGGTAACCTCTCTGTTCTGCACCCATTTCGCCCTAGATGTAGGCACCCTCAATGCGATTGACCGCTTCTGTTTTTGACTGCTTTATTCTCAACTGTGTATGTGTGTGTACACGCTTGCAGATGGGGATGGGCGCAGTGAGCTTGTAGTGGGATACACAGACCGTGTGGTGAGAGCGTTCCGCTGGGAGGAGCCTACCGATTCTTCAGATCTGAGCTCTGGACAGCTGGTCCTGCTGAAGAAGTGGCTTCTGGAGGGACAGGCAGGTCTATACACAAACATGGAATATGTCAATCAAAGACTGAAATAAATAAAATATTGAATAAGTGGTCTTCCTCAAATGGAGGGGATGATGCAGTCTTTGCAAGAGGGAGTGAATCTGATTTAAATGGTCCTCAACTCGCGGCTCAGTCATTTCATTCAGGGTATGTGGAGTTAGCCTGCCCCGGAGCAGGTTAGTTCTTAAGGATTTGTTGTATGACCGGTTATCCCGAGTTGAACTCTGGCCTAACATATAAACCCCATATAACACTGGGTGATTTCACATCCTGTAAAGTGTACACTCTACTATTTCTAATCCATTATTTCCTCCTGTGACAGGTGGACAGCCTGTCAGTAAACCCAGACCTAGAGGGTCTTCCTGAACTGATGGTGTCCCAGCCTGGTTGTGGCTTTGCCATCCTGCTGTGCACATGGACACAACAGGGCTCCTCTGAGGCGGGGCCTGGGGAGGAGGCTCCACCCACTCCTGGCAGGTACATACCACTGGACATGCAGAGCACCTAATACATATGCAGTATTAATACATGTAGTAGACATATAACAGTGCTTTGGCTGTCTAATTATAGATAAGCTGTGCCAGTTCATGTTGGTATCGTCCTGTGTTTGTAATGTGTCTGTCACAGCGAGTGTCCCTCCAGAGACGTCATTCTGCATCTGACCACTGGTCGGATCCACAACAAGAACGTTTCCACTCATCTCATTGGTAGCATAAGCAGAGGCTCCAAAGGCGACTCCTCTAAATGCGGCCTGTTTGCCCTCTGTACTCTAGATGGTAAGTGTCTTAATTGAGTTGTTCAGAAGAGCAACGCTGCGTAATTCGCTAATCGCACCACTGACCACTCTAAACTTTTGTATGCAGTCAGTCTCATAACATAATTCTAATGAGGATGTGTTCAGATAGGACGTGTTAACATCACGGCAGTCAATTATCTTCTAAAATAATGAGCTAAATCATAACTGCAGTGGGCTCAGCAACAACAAAAAATCAGATCCAAGGTTTATATGACATGTGTTTGTGAAGATACCTGACTGACCTGTTTATCTCAATAGACATGACCCTGTATGTCCAGCAGGTTTCTATAAGGAGGATATCTCTGACAGGCAGTATATCTGCCAGCTCACGGAGCTGCCTAGCCTGCTCCGCAGCCCCCTTAAGGGGAAAAGGAAGACCTTTCTTACTCTCTCACCAATTACAATGTCTAACAAGGTCACTCAGAACTAGGAAAGGCATGTAGAACGGAGGAAGGTGTTGTGGGTGAATGTTACCAGAGGAGACTGGTTGTGGTTTAGCAGGCTGAGGGCTCTGAGCTCCTGGAGAGACTATCAATATTTAAAGAAAAGGGGAACCAATAGGATTATCTTACTAGAGAGTCTGGGCCAGTCACAGATAGGCTAATAATGATGCACCAAGAGAGGGCTTGACATGCCTGTGTACCTTAATTAGGATCAACGTTTGAGCAATTCTGCTGAGGGAATAGTGAAATGTAACCAGATCATATTACAGCCATTTTATTTAAAACAATGAAGGTGACGCATGAAGATAATGTTGCAGTTTAATATGAAGATGATTTTTCCAAGTATTTGGATTTGGATTCAAAGCTTGTTGGTGTTTTCAGGAGAGATCGAGGGACAGAAATGGTTGTGAATAAAGGTTACCTTCAAGATCGTCATCTAAATGTCTCCATCCCTGAGCCCGAAGCAAGGAAATAGGGCAAAATTGGTGTCCAGCACTCAGAGTGCTGCTGTAACCACAGAAATAATTCATTCCATTTCATGTTTTCCTTAACCTCGTGAGAACCAGTGATCTGCAGGTCTTGAGTTGTTTAAGTTCTCTGTATTTGTTTCTCGGACTGTCGTATTATATGCAGTTTAAACAATACCCTTGATACCATTAACAATATTAAGCATAACATGTTGGTCATTTTAGTATGTGATTAACGTGATTGTGTGTTTTTGTGTTCCAGGCACCCTGAAACTGATGGACAGTTCAGAGCAGTTGAAATGGTCAGTGCAAGTGGATCACCAGCTCTTTTCTCTGCAGAAACTGGACGTCACAGTGAGTTTACAAAAACAATCTCTGTTTTTTTTTTTGTGACCGTTTGTGCCTGTGCGGTTTTTGACATTGTGACTGTGCCTCTTGTCTCCAGGGCGACGGCAGAGAGGAGGTGGTGGCGTGTGCCTGGGATGGTCAGACCTACATCATCGACCACAACCGCATGGTGGTGCGGTTCCAGTTTGACGAGAACGTCAATGCTTTCTGTGCAGGTGAGACTCTAGTCATATCCCTCACCTATGTATACCTGATTTACGTGATGACTAAGCAAATGATATAGACCAGTGGATCCCAAACATTTTATAGTCCTGTACCCCTTCAAACATTCAACATCCAGCTGCATACCCCCTCTAGCACCAGGGTCAGCGCACGCTCAAATGTTTTTTGTTGTTGCCATCATTGTAAGCCTGCCACACACACACTATACGATACATTTATTAAACATAAGAATGAGTGTGAGTTTTTGTCACAACCCGGCTCGTGGGACGCGACAAAGAGCTCTTATAGGACCAGGGCACAAATAATAATAATATAATAATAATCAATAATTTTGCTCTTTATTCAACAAAAATTGTGAATAACTCACCACAGGTTCATGAGAAGGGTGTGCTTGAAAGGATGCACATAACTCTGCAATGTTGGGTTGTATTGGTGTGGTGGTTAATTTCTGTATCATCAAATGAGGAGAGACAAACTTATCACACAAGTCAGAGTTATACTTAAACTGAATCCGTATTAGTGAGAGCTTTGCAATAGCGATGGCTGGTCGGCGAATCACGCTAAGATGATTCGTTGAGAGCCCAGAGACGAAAGGTATTTTATAGCCAAGATACACCACTTTCAACCTACATGACCAACAACAGATGTATAGAACGGGTCACAAGGTTAAGATCTGTATGAAATATACCTATAATACATAGCAGACAGTATCTGCTGGTCAACAGTTTTCATTGTATAGAACAGTGTCTGGCCCTCCGACTCCAAACTGGAACCATCTCTCCCTGATACGGTAAAGAACAGAAACATTAACTCATGCTCTGGAATGCTCTTTAGGTTTTATCACCCAAAAGACATCGTAAATCTCCTTTTCTCCCAGAGGCCCATCCTTAGTAGAACACACACACACACACACACACACACAATAGTTAACAGAATACTCTATTCTGTTGCATAAAACAACCATTTGATACAATAAAAGTATTATAACATAATATTGCAGTTTTTCCACCATATTGGAGAGAGTCTGCCTGTTTAGATTTCATGCTAGTGAGGACTGAGAATCCACTCTCCACATAGGTACGTGGTTGCAAAGAGCATCAGTGTCTTAACAGCGCAATTTGCCAAGGCAAGAAACTGAAATCTGGCAGTGCCTTCGGATTTAAATTCAATTTTCACAGAACCGCTTGTTGCAATTTCGATGAGGCTCTCTTGTTCAGATATCAGTAAGTGGACTGGAGGCAGGGCATGAAAGGGAAAACGAATCCAGTTGTTTGTGTCATCCGTTTCGGGAAAGTACCTGCGTAATTATGCACCCAACTCACTCACGGTGCTTCGCTAAATCACATTTGACATTGTCCGTAAGCTTGAGTTAATTTGCACACAAAAAAATCATACAATGATGGAAAGACCTGTGTGTAGTCCTTGTTAATGCAGACAGAGAAGAGCTCCAACTTCTTAATCATAGCCTCAATTTTGTCCCGCACATTAAATATAGTTGCAGAGAGTCCCTGTAATCCTAGATTCAGATCATTCAGGTGAGAAAAAACATCACCCAGATAGGCCAGTCGTGTGAGAAACTCGTCATCATGCAAGCGGTCAGACTAGTAAAAATGATCAGACTAGTGAAAATTATGGTCAGTAAAGAAAACTTTAAGCTCGTCTCTCAATTCCAAAAAACGTGTCTATTTTTCCCCTTGATAACCAGCGCACTTCTGTATATTGTAAAAGCGCTACATGGTCGCTGCCCATATCATTGCATAGTGCAGAAAATACACAAGTTCAGGGGCCTTGCTTTAACAAAGTTAACCATTTTCATTGTGGTGTCCAAAACGTCTTTCAAACGGTTAGGCATTCCTTTGGCAGCAAGAGCCTCTCGGTGGATGCTGCCAATGTTTCACAACACATCAGTGACATGGCAGGAGATCTTTTGAAACAACTACTTGGCATACAAGCCCAGCTCCTGGTATATGTCCGTTATGTGGAGTGGGAGCAACTGCTACCACTCCACTGTCTCCCTGTCATGCCTTTTGCGCCATCAGTACAGATACCAACACATATTGACCACCAAAGTTCATTTAATGTCACAAAGCTGTCCAGTACTTTAAAAATATTCTCTCCTGTTGTCCTGGTTTCCAGTGGTTTGCAGAAGAGGATGTCTTCCTTAATTGACCTCCCATAAACGTAACGGACATATACCAGGAGCTGTGCCTGGCCCGCCACGTCTGTTGACTCATCCAGCTGTAACACATAGAATTCACTGGCTTGTATGTGAAGCAGAAATTGTTTCAAAACATCTCCTGTTATGTCACTGATGCGTTGTGAAACAGTGTTGTTTGATGAAGACATTGTCTGTATAGATTTATTTGGCCTGTTCCCCCAGCAGTGTCCCAGCCATGTCCACGGCAGCAGGAAGAATTAAGTCCTCCACAATAGTATGGGGCTTGCCTGTCCTAGCCACTTGGTAGCTCACCATATAAGACGCTTCTAGACCCTTCTTATTAATGGTATCTTTTATACATGTCTTAATACTTGAAAGTAGTCTTTATTCTTGCTCCAAAAACTCCTGTGGCTTATTTAAAAAATTGG
Source organism: Oncorhynchus clarkii lewisi (assembly GCF_045791955.1). NCBI lineage: Eukaryota > Metazoa > Chordata > Actinopteri > Salmoniformes > Salmonidae > Oncorhynchus > Oncorhynchus clarkii. The sequence continues at coordinate 18,402,444 of NC_092179.1, forward strand.
CATGTTTTGTTTCTAAATATCTGTGCAAGAGGGAAGGTTTCATTGAGTTGTGAGATAGTACTTTTGCTGAGGAAAGGCACTACTCCCAATATAAGTGAACCCCAAATCCATGTAGTTCTCATCATATTTGTGCCTCTTCGATGGTCCAACGTCCCTGTCTGTTGTTTGGTGCTTTCCCAGGTACCTACAGACCGTTAGTGGAATTCCCACGAGAGAGTAACGGTTAATGTGATTGGATGTTAATTATTTGACTAGGCTACCTGTATTTGACATTGTGTTGTTATTTTGCTGAACACTAGATGGTTTAATTGTATTTTTGGTAGTGAAACGAAAAAAACTCACCCAAATGTATAGCCCCGTTGGAAACTACAATGGACTGTTTGAAAATGTGAAGAATTTTTAAAATATTTTTAAATACAATTATTATTATTTTTAAATGGGAATCACATTTTAATTTGGCGTACCCCCGACAGCATTGGGTACCCAAATTTGTGAATACCTGATATAGACAGTGTTAATTCAGTATGTTTCCAACTCATGTCACCATTAGATGGCAGTGTTGGATTTCAGGCTCACATAAACCAGCTTCATCCTCTATTTCAGGCTCTGTCAAACGCTGTTTCTCCAATCTCTGCACGAGCCGCCCCAGTGGCTCTCTGAGAGCAGAGAGAGAGATCATATTGTTATCTAAAAAGAGGATTAAAGAAATGGACGAGAATACAAATCAAATGTTATTTGTCACATGCTTGGTAAACAACAGGTGTAGAGTAACAGTGAAATGCTAACTTACGGGCGCTTTCCAACAGCGCAGAGAATAATACAAATAATAATAATAATACCACAAGGAATACATGCGGAATGTGTATCGATGAACGCATGTTGAAGCTACAGACAGGACTTAATTTTCAAGCACACTGCCTGCATTTCTACAGTGCTATCAGAGTTAGTGTGTGAACAACACACGCTCAGGGCTCATTCATGCTTTGTCTCTGTGGTCATTGGAGTGCATTAGCTCAGCCTCACCACTGTTGGCATTGCTTGCGAGCCTGTGTTCACAGGTGTGTTCACAGGTGTGTTCACAGGTGTGTTCACAGGTGTGTTCACAGGTGTGTTCACAGGGCCACAGTGATGAGCAAATATTTTCTTACTTACTAAAAGGAAAAAAAATGCATTGGTCATTTGGTGCTTGTTTTTAAGCACTTCATGGTCTGTTGTATTCGGCACATGTAACAAATACAATCTGATTTGATTTATTTAATTTGAACAATCTTATTTCTAAGCGTCTCCTACTGTCACAATGTATATTTTACTGTAATGACTAGGGCCTGGAGTTTGTCCTGATTAGGACATGTGATTAGGGAAAACTCAGGCCCCTAGTCATGGAATATGTTCTTCCCTGTGGTTGTCTAACTGGCCTTACATGTTGGTGTTTAACAGGTCAGTACACCTGTAAGGATGGCAAGAACAGCCCCTGTCTGGTGTACGTCAGCTTCAACCACAAGATCTATGTGTACTGGAGGGTGGAGCTGGAGCGCATGGAGCCCACCCATCTCCTTAGGGTCCTGGAGGAGAGGCCAGAGTTCAAGGCTCAGCTGGAGCAACTGGGAGTGGGTGAGTTGGAGTTAGACAACAATATAAACCTAAAAGCTACTCTCATTCAAATCATATCTAGAATTTTTTTTGTTAGGTCTAACCTCATCCCCAGCCTTATTAGAGAGAGCCGACAGGTGGACTAAGTAGGTTGAAATACATCTTGCATGTAATTTAATTAGACCACAGCACCAGGTAGAAGCTCCTGGTTTTCCCTGTCCACCATGTTGTTTAGTTTCCCATTAACTCAGCTAATGCTACCTGACACTTAAACAGTGCATCTACTGTCCTGTGTTCATGTCCTCTAACTGAGAGTAAGGGAAACAGATTAAATGTGTGTTTCCTCAACTCGTCTACATGTATGTTAAAACCTGTCCCTGCCAGCAGACTGTTGTTCTGATGCGTGACTGGAGAATTTATAGAGGCAGAGGTTGGAATCCACGCATTCACTCCTATGGAGCAGAGGGGACCGCTCTCTCTTCATCTCGCTCGCTCTGTCTCTCTCTTCTTCGCTCTCTCTATCCCAGGGGAATTCTCTCTCAGCAGGCTAGCAACACTGTCAAACACTGCCCACATTCACACATCACACACACAATCATAATGGTGTCTTTTTGTAGGCACCAGTCTGCCATGGTTCATGGGCAAAGCCTATGGGTAAATGAATGGAGTTTTTGGATAAATGTGCCGAAAATAAGGTTGGTGGTAAACACAGGCTTAGGGCATCTTGTTCTATGAGATAATCTTCATCCGCTAATATCACTTTTTGTGAATTCTGAAGCATTTATGTCATCCAAAAAAATCACAAAGGACATAAAAGGCTTCATAATTCATAAAGGTCAAGTTAACGGCCTGATATTATCTCCTCGAACAAAACGTAGAAGATCTCTTAAGCCCGTGTTAACCTTATTTTCAGCGTTTATCCCAAAACCCCATTCTTTCCCATTCATTTTCCCCATAGAAACGAACCAGAGGTATCTCATTTCAGTTTTTTAGGACGACAAGCTGCCAAGCTCTATTCAGGCTTATCTTTCTGCTCTGTGGACACGATCTCCATTTGTCCCTGGTCTGCCCCACTAATGAGTGACATAGACTGCACTACATAATACAGTAGCTAGCTTTCTGTCTATGTTTGTGTTGCATATGCACGTACTGTGTGACTGTTCGTTTGTACTATACTCTGCTGCTCTGCATGGCCATCTCCTTCGGAGCCAGTAGCTGCTGTGCTCTCTGAGTGACAGATGGCCCAGCTACCTGACCCAGTGGAGGCTGCCGAGGGGAGGACGGCTCATAATAACGGCCAGAACAGAGCAAATGGAATGGCATCAAACACCTAGAAACCATGTGTTTGATGTATTTGATACCATTCCACTTCTTTTTTTTTCTTCAATGTTTTTATTGTTGTTTTTGATTATATAGTCTGCAGATAGCCATTTCATGTAGGCCTCATTCATATATATTTTTTTAAATGTACTGACGACAGATTTCCTAACAGCAGCTAAGCTTAGTAGCTTCCTGTTCCTGCAGCGTGTTAATAGTTGAACCCCTGGGCATGTTGGTGCTCCTTCCTGCGATTTCAGAGAACTGTTAGCTAACTCCTCATGAGACACATAGTGGTCATGGAGGCTGAGGAGGGGGTAGGGACAGAGAGGGGGGGGGGTAGGGACAGAGAGGGGGGGGGGACAGAGAGCGAGAGAGAGGGGGTAGGGACAGAGAGCGAGCGAGAGAGAGGGGGTAGGGACAGAGAGAGAGAGAGGGGGTAGGGACAGAGAGAGAGAGAGGTGGTAGGGACAGAGAGGGGGGGTAGGGACAGAGAGAGAGAGAGAGAGGGGGGGGGGTAGGGACAGAGAGAGAGGGGGTAGGGACAGAGAGCGAGAGAGGGGGGGGGGGGGGGTAGGGACAGAGAGCGAGAGAGGGGGGGGGGGGGGGGTAGGGACAGAGAGAGAGACAGAGACAGAGAGAGGGAGGGGATAAACCCAGCTAGCAGTGTGACATCAGCTTATTGCTGATAGATAGCGCTGCCTGTGTGTGTGAAGCTGTCGCCTGTCACCAAGTCTGAGTTCCACACAATGGTAGGCATCTTCACTCACACAAATAACAACCAAACACATCCCCCTTCTCTGACTCTGTTGACAGAACTGAGATATTATATATGATTCATTGCTTAATAACAAGGAAGAGAGTAAAGTAAATGTATCTACAGTGTGTTTTATGTTTATCTAGAAGCTTCTTTTCTCTGGCTTCACAATGTGACAATGCATGATAATTCTGGCTGTTGCTGTACAGGTAAAAGCAAGACACCGTGAGGAGAGAGGCATATTTGTTATACCTATGGGGACTTTTATCTCTCTCTGCTTGTGTTTATTTCAGAAGTAAATTAATCATCTGAATGTCTTCTCAGCAGCGTTGCCATGCAGATGGTACAGTTTACTTTGTACCACCACTCTCAGGTGTTTCACTGTGGCAAGCTAAAACATTTATGTTAAGTGAACCTGTGTACCTGTCTGCAGTATGTCATTACTATGTAAATATGGGTTTGAACAACACTTACAAAGTTGGACCCTCAACAAGAAAGCTCGGACATGCAGCTACTACATACTACCTGTCTGCATCTCTTGATTTAACATCCTGCCCTAATGCATTTTCTTTAAGGGGCCAGCTATATGAAGGGTCCATCCGTAATGCATGGTATCCTGCTTCTGCATGATGATGTCACACTTTTTCTGCATTACCTTCCCTAAGCAACCATGGTCATGCATTCTAAACTCCCCAGTTTAAGTGAATGTCGGTAGAAGAGCTCCTCGGAGCAGCAGGGAGCTCCTCCACTGGCTGAGCTGTGATTTATGATTAATCTAAAGCAGTGCTCTCATCTGCATTTCAAAACCCACTCTGACTCAACCCCACTAAAGACCGAGTTTAATACAGAGCAGTCCCAGCTCCCTCAGAGGGACTCGAACCTGCAACCTTTCAATCAGAAGGCGCTCATGCCGCCAGAGGACAGACGGGGTCATATGATCATTGTCTGGTCAAGGGTCATAGCCACCATTTGTGTCTCTGACAGACGCCGAGGACAGGGAGGCCGTGAGAAAGCTGGTGGGAGACACACTCTATGGACACACGCTGAAGAAGCAGGCCGGATGACCTTAACACGACCCTCACCTCTCCACTCCTCCAACCCCCCCCCCTCTTTCTCCTCGTTTATGTAAATACTCTGAATAAAGGCTGAATCACACACTGACTGTTAGTTGTCTCGTGTTTCTGGTAGAATCTTATTATGAAACGTGTCCGGTTTACCTAGCTCAGCTTGTATCTATTTCATACTGTCTCAGATCTCCCTTCTGGCATAGTTATTGGTATTCCAAGCACCAGACTGGTTTAGGAATAGGGTCTGGAAGACACATTGAAGTGATATATGCTCTCAATGTGAATAACCTGTATAGGTTCAACCACCAATATTTATTCCTGGTTTTTGATCTTGTAAGTTATACCAAATGTCAGCCATTTTAGTCCCTTTCTTTCTGTCTTTTTGTTCTTTGATCCTCAAGGATCTGGAGAGGTACTGATGTTGCATAATACCAACAGTGTTATGTAACTTGACCATCAGCAGCAAGGCTGTACTCTTGTTTGTCAGTTTTGTATTGCAGAGGACTTCTAAGTCGAGGCAACAAGCGTCAACACTGGCTGACTGCTGGATGGGTCTATAGGGGAATCCTCCTTTCTCCCAAAGGGAAGATCCTATATCAGCCTCTAGTCTGTCTACTCTGGTTCTCATGTATTATAAATGAGGAGGGACGAGTGGAGGACTCAGTGGCTGCCTCAAGTGTGTATGTGTGTGTCTAGACTCTGGGCTCAGGTGTCTCTTGTGTATCCTACTCTGGCGCTCTCCCCTCCTTTATGGGCCAAAGCCCTGCAGTGCAGTATGTACCAAAGCAGGGACACTTCATTTTTCATCTGTTTAGTTTCACTTCTCCAGGTTAGAAGTTGCATACAGGTAGCTGCCAAAATAATGGAAACAAAGAGAAATTGAAAGCAGGTGCTTCCACACAGGTGTGGTTCCTGAGTTAATTAAACGTTTAACATCTCATCAAGCTTAGTGTCATGTAAAAAAAAATATGGGTAGGCCATTATTTCGCCTACCATAGCTATGACCCCTTAGGATGGCAATGCCCCCATCCACGGCATTTTTCACCACCATTAACAAAACACCAAAGTTGGAATTTCTTGTGGAGGAGGGGTGTCTCATCCCCCCCCAATAGAACTCCAGAAACTTGTAGAATCTATGCCAAGGGGCATCGACGCTGTTCTGGCTTGTGGTGACCCAACGCTCTATTAAGACACTTTATATTGGTGTTTCCTTTATTTTGGCAGTTACCTGTACGTTCATTAAGGTATTTAATGAACCGGCTATGGGAACAGTAATGTGTGTTCTATGTCCTCCTTCCTCTCTGTTAATCATTATATTCATGGGTCTGCCAGGCTGTTCAACAAGTTATGTGATTATGTTTTTAGGTTGATCGTTGCGCCCGTTACTGAGGGAAAAAAACACTGATATATGCCCTTATATGTAGCCGGCCCATTGGTCAGCAGCATTCCTATCAGCTTTGTCGAGACTTGTTCCTGTTTTGACCGTTAATGGTCAAACGGTTGGCACATCAGTGTGTCACGCTGCTTCCCAGGACCTGTGTCTCTGTGCGTCAAGACTGAAGGGACAGAAAAACACTGCATTCTATAACTGGGTTCCACTTGGGTCTCGACTTTTGACTCCGTCTGCTGACTAAGGCCTCTGACTGCAGTCCCAGCACTTGCTACCTTATGTGGTTATTCAGTATATAAAATCTTCTAATGTTATGTTCTTAAGTGTTTTTCTCTCTCCAGTACTTTATATACAGTTGAAGTCGGAAATTTACATGCACATTGGCTGTAGTCATTGAGTTTGACAAATTTCTTGTTAACAAACTAGTTTTGGCAAGTCGGTTAGGACATCTACTTTGTGCATGACACAAGTAATTTTTCCAACAATTGTTTACAGACAGATTATTTCACTTATAATTCACTGTGTCACAATTCCAGTGGGTCAGAAGTTGACATACACTAAGTTGACTGTGCCTTTAAACAGCTTGGAAAACTCCAGAAAAGGATGTCATAGCTTTAGAAGCTGCTGATAGGCTAATTGACATCATTTGAGTCAATTGGAGATGTACCTGTGGATGTATTTCAAGGCCTACCTTCAAGCTCAGTGCCTCTTCGCTTGACAACATGTGAACGTCAAAAGAAATCAGCTAAGACTTCAGAAAAATAAATGTAGACCTCCACAAGTCTGGTTCATCCTTGGGAGCAATTTCCAAATGCCCGAAGGTACCACGTTCATCTGTACAAACAATAGTACACAAGTTTTTTTTTTATTTCACCGTTATTTAAATAGGCCATGTTGGCAAAGTAATTACAATATAGCAATTAAACTCTGGAATGGTAGGATGTGCAGAAGAGGAATGTGCAACTGGGGCGGCAGGGTAGCCTAGTGGTTAGAGCGTTGGACTAGTAACCGGAAGGTTGCAAGTTCAAACCCCCGAGCTGACAAGGTACAAATCTGTCGTTCTGCTCCTGAATTAGGCCGTCATTGAAAATAAGAATTGGTTCTTTAACTGACTTGCCTAGTTAAAAAAATATTATTATATATTTTTTTTTAAAGGAGCAAAATAAAGAAATACAGTATGGGGATGAGGTAGATTGGATGGGCTATTTACAGATGAGCTATGTACAGGTCCAGTGATCTGTGAGGTGCTCTGACAGCTGGTGCTTAAAGCTAGTGAGGGAGGTAAGAGTCTCCAGCTTCAGAGATTTTTGCAGTTCGTTCCAGTCATTGGCAGCAGAGAACTGGAAGGAGAGGCGGCCAAAAGAAGAATTGGCTGGGGGTGACCAGTGAGATATACCTACTGGAGTGCGTGCTACGGGTGGGTGCTGCTATGGTGACCAGTGAGCTGAGATAAGGTGGGGCTTTATCTAGCAGAGACTTGTAGATGACCTGGAGCCAGTGGGTTTGGCGACGAGTATGAAGCGAGGGCCAGCCAACGAGAGCATACAGGTCGCAGTGGTGGGTAGTATATGGGGCTTTGGTGACAAAACGGATGGCACTGTGATAGACTGCATCCAATTTGTTGAGTAGAGTGTTGGAGGCTATTTTGTAAATGACATCGCCGAAGTCTAGGATCGGTAGGATGGTCAGTTTTACGAAGGTATGTTTGGCAGCATGAGTGAAGGAAGATTTGTTGCGAAATAGGAAGCCGATTCTAGATTTAATTTTGGATTGTAGATGTTTAATGTGAGTATGGAAGGAGAGTTTACAGTCTTACCAGACACCTAGGTATTTGTAGTTGTCCACATACAGTTGGGAGAACAAGTATTTGATACACTGCCGATTTTGCAGGTTTTCCTACTTACAAAGCATGTAGAGGTCTGTAATTTTTATCATAGGTACACAACAAAAATCCAGAAAATCACATTGTATTATTTTTTAGTAATTAATTTGCATTTTATTGCATGACATAAGTATTTGATACATCAGAAAAACAGAACTTAATATTTGGTACAGAAACCTTTGTTTGCAATTACAGAGATTATATGTTTCCTGTAGTTCTTGACCAGGTTTGCACACACTGCAGTAGGGATTTTGGCCCACTCCTCCATACAGACCTTCTCCAGATCCTTCAGTTTTAAGGGCTGTCGCTGGGCAATACGGACTTTTAGCTCCCTCCAAAGATGTTCTATTTGGTTCAGGTCTAGAGACTGGCTAGGCCACTCCAGGACCTTGAGATGCTTCTTACGGAGCCACTCCTTATTTGCCCTGGATGTGTGTTTCGGGTCGTTGTCATGCTGGAAGAACCAGCCATGACCCATTGTCAATGCTCTTACTGAGGGAAGGAGGTTGTTGGCCAAGATCTCGCAATACATGGCCCCATCCATCCTCCCCTCAATACGGTACAGTCGTCCTGTCCCCGTTGCAGAAAAGCATCTCCAAAGACTGATGTTTCCACCTCCATGCTTCACAATTAGGATGGTGTTCTTGGGGTTGTACTCATCCTTCTTCTTGGAGTCTGTTTGTTTGAGTGTGTGGACAGGTGTCTTTTATACAGGAAACGAGTTCAAACAGGTGCAGTTAATACAGGTAATGAGTGAACAGGAGGGCTTCTTAAAGAAAAACTAACAGGTCTGTGAGAGCCGGAATTCTTACTGGTTGGTAGGTGATCAAATACTTATGTCATGCAATAAAATGAAAATTAATTACTTAAAAATCATACAATGTGATTTTCTGGATTTTTGTTTTAGATTCCATCTCTCACAGTTGAAGTGTACTTATGATAAAAATTACAGACCTCCACGTGCTTTGTAAGTGGGAAAAAATCGGCAGTGTATCAAATACTTGTTCTCCCCACTGTATTCTAAGTCAGAACCGTCCAGAGTAGTGATGCTGGATGGGCGGACAGGTGCGGGCAGCGATCGATTGAAGAGCATGCATTTAGTTTTACTTGCATTTAAGAGCAGTTGGAGGCCACGGAAGGAGAGTTGTATGCCATTGAAACTCATCTGGAGGTTAGTTAACACAGTGTCCAACGAAGGGCCAGAGGTATACAGAATGGTGTCGTCTGCGTAGTGTTGGATCAAAGAATCACCAGCAGCTGCGAGAGTGACATCATTGATGTATACAGAGAAGAGTCTTGGCCTGAGAATTGAACCCTGTGGCACCCCCATAGAGACTGCCAGAGGTCCGGACAACAGGCCCTCCGATTTTACATACTGAACTCTATTGGAGAAGTAGTTGGTGAACCAAGCGAGGCAATCATTTGAGAAACCAAGGCTTTTGAGTCTGCCAATAATAATTGTGATTGACAGAGTCGAAAACCATAGCCAGGTCAATGAATACGGCTGCACAGTAATGTCTCTTATCGAAGGCGGTTATGATATCGTTTAGGACCTTGAGCATGGCTGAGGTGCACCCATGACCAGCTCTGAAACCAGATTGCGTAGCGGAGAAGGTACGGTGAGATTCGAAATGGTCAGTAATCTGTTTGTTATCTTGGCTTTCAAAGACCTTAGAAAGGCAGGGTAGAATAGATATAGGTCTGTAGCAGTTTGGGTCAAGAGTGTCTCCCCCTTTGAAGAGGGGGATGACCGCAGCAGCTTTCCAATCTATGGGAATCTCAGACGATACGAAAGAGAGGTTGAACAGGCAGATCATTTCGGCAGATAATTTTAGAAAGAGAGGATCCAGATTGTCTAGCCTGGCTGATTTGTAGGGGTCCATATTTTGTAGCTCTTTCAGAACATCAGCTATCTGGATTTTGGTTAAGGAGAAGTGGGGGAGGTTTGGGCGAGTTGCTGTGGGGAGCGCAGGGCTGTTGACCGGGGTAGGTGTAGCCAAGTGGAAAGCATGGCCAGCTGTAGAAACATGCTTATTGAAATTCTCAATTATTGTGGATTTATTGGTAGTGACAGTGTTTCCTAGCCTCAGTGCAGTGGGCAGCTGGGAGGAGGTGCTCTTATTCTCCATGGACTTTAAAGTGTCCCAGAACTTTTTTGAGTTTGTACTACAGGATGCAAATTTCTGTTTGAAAAAAGTTGGCCTTAGCTTTCCTAACTGCTTGTGTATATTGGTTCCTAAAGTTGCATATCACGGGGGCTATTCGATGCTAATGCAGAACGACACAGGATGTTTTTGTCCTGGCAAGGGCAGACAGGTCTGGAGTGAACCAAGGGCTATATCTATTCCTAGTTATAATTTTTTTTGAATGGAGCATTCTTATTTAAGATGGTGAGGAAGGCACTTTTAAATAATAACCAGGCATCCTCTACTGACGGGTTGAGGTCAATGTCATTCCAGGATACCCCGGCCTGGTCAACTAGAAAGCCCTGTTCGCAGAAATGTTTTAGGGAGTGTTTGACAGTGATGAGGGGTGGTTGTTTGACCACAGATTCATTACGGATGCAGGCAATGAGGCAGTGATTGCTGAGATCGTGGTTGAAAACAGCAGAGGTGTGTTTGGAGGGCGAGTTAGTTAGGATGATATCTATGAGGGTGCCCGTGTTTACGGATTTGAGGTTGTACCTGGTAGGTTCATTGATAATTTGTAAAAGATTGAGGGCATCAAGCTTAGATTGTAGGATGGCCGGGGTGTTAAGCATGTCCCAGTTTAGGTTACCTAGCAGCATGAGCTTAGAAGATAGATGGGGGGCAATCAATTCACATATGGTGTCCAGGGCACAGCTGGGGGCAGAGGGTGGTCTATAGCAAGCAGCAATGGTGAGACTTGTTTCTGGAAAGGTGAATTTTTAGAAGTAGAAGCTCAAATTATTTTGGTACAGACCTGAATAGTAAGATAGCCTGCAGAGTTCTATCTCTGCAGTAGTTTGCAACACCGCCCCCTTTGGCAGTTCTATCTTGGCGGAAAATGTTATAGTTAGGGATGGAAATTTCAGGGTTTTTGGTGGTTTTCCTAAGCCAGGATTCAGACACGGCTAAGACATCCGGGTTGGCAGAATGTGCTAAAGCAGTGAATAAAGCAAACTTAGGGAGTACATTTATTTGTATTGATTTATTTCACCTTTATTTAACCAGGTAGGCTAGTTGAGAACAAGTTCTCATTTGCAACTTCTAATGTTAACATGCATGAAACCAAGGCTTTTACGGTTACAGAAGTCAACAAATGAGAGCACCTGGGGAGTAGGAGTGGAGCTAGGCACTGCAGGTCCTGGATTAACCTCTATATCACCAGAGGAACAGAGGAGAAGTATAAACACTATGGGACCACCTAGCCATCATGCAGCTCAGGAAGGAGACGCATTCTGTCTCCTAGAGATAAACATACTTTGGTGCGAAAAGTGCAAATCAATCCCAGAACAACAGCAAAGGACCTTGTGAAGATGCTGGGAGAAACAGGTTCAAAAGTATCTATATCCACAGTAAAACGAGTCCTATATCGACATAACCTGAAAGGCCAATCAGCAAGGAAGACGCCACTGCTCTAAAACTGCCATAAAAAAGCCAGACTATGGTTTGCAACTGCACATGGGGACAAAGATCGTACTTTTTGGAGAAATGTCCTCTGGTCTGATAAAACAAAAATAGAACTGTTTGGCCATAATGACCACCGTTATGTTTGGAGGAAAAAGGGGGAGGCTTGCAAGCCGAAGAACACCATCCCAACCGTGAAGCACAGGTGTGGCAGCATCATGTTGTGGGGGAGCTTTGCTGCGGGAGGGACTGGTGCACTTCACAAAATAGATGGCATCATGAGGTAGGAAAATTATGTGGATATATTGAAGCAACATCTCAAGACATCAGTCAGGAAGTTAAAGCTTGGCCGCAAATGGCTCTTCCAAATGGACAATGACACCAAGCATACTTCCAAAGTTGTGGCAAAATGGCTTAAGGACAACAAAGTCAAGGTATTGGAGAGGCCAACACAAAGCCCTGACTTCAATCCTATAGAAAATGTGTGGGCAGAACTCAAAAAGCGTGTGCGAGCAAGGAGGCCTACAAACCTGACTCAGTTACACCAGCTCTGTCAGGAGGAATGGGCCTACCCGAAATATTTAACCCAAGTTAAACAATTTAAAGGCAATGCTACCAAATACTAATTGATTGTATGTAAACTTCTGACCCACAGGGAATGTGATGAAAGAAATAAAAGCTGAAATAAATCATTCTCTCTACTATTATTCTGACATTTCACATTCTTAAAATAAAGTGGTGATCCTAAGACAGGGAATTTTTATTTGGGTTAAATGTCAGGAATTGTGAAAAACCGAATTTAAATGTATTTGGTTAAGGTATATGTAAACTTCCGACTTCAACTGTAGATGTGTGTCAAGCCCCAGCAAATAGAGTAATGTCAAGACCAGAAATCGGTGCCATATTTATTAAATTATTTCCCACATAGGACACCCCTGGCCTGGTATAATAAATACAACATGGAGGAGTAGTATGGATCCTGTGTGAATTTGACCTTTGCCCTGATATTTCCCCAATGCAGTCAGGCTGGATGTTACACTATCTAACACAGAAGCAGCAGATGTATGACCCTGGGAACTGACCACCCATGGTTAATGTCCCCACCAGCAGTGTGTGTGTGTATAGTTAAGCAATTGGAGCTATTCTTGCCTCCACCCTCCTGTAGTCTTTACAGTTATATTGATAGTCAGTGTTGACATATGTTAGTTTCAGTAAACAGATGTCAACAGGTTAGAAGTTACACCTCGTCACATCCGGTCATTAAGGAATTTAATGGGAATGGGAACAGTAGAATGATGTGTGTGTTCCATGTCCTCTTTCCTCTCTGTTAATCATTGTATTAATGGGTTTTGCTAGTCTGTTCAACACGTTTTGTGATTATGTTTTTACGTTGAATTGTTGCTCCCATTACTGTGGCATGAGAAAAACAAAACTTTTTTTTTACTATGTGTAATGGATGGAGGACTATTTTTTTCTCAGAGATAGCGAATGTTAACATTTCATGTGCTTCCACAGAGCATGGCTACCGGGTTAGTGTAATCGTAAGGAAGGTTGAACAACTGTTCTGATGAAGCAGAATGGTGAGGCTATGATCAGGGCCCGGGGTCTATGATAACTAACAACATGACGTGTCATTTGATTTAAACTACATAATATCATTTTGGGTAAAGCATCAACAGCTATAATTACCTTAGAAGAAAGGGGTACATTTAATTTCATTACAAATTATAATATTCAAGTTATAATTGAAGTTAAAGGGTTTGGAAAACTTTTCCTTTGGGGCTAATAAGTACTGTAGGAAATAGCATCTTCTTTGACTGAAAAGAAAATTGTCCTACTCTGAAAACTGCCAGACGCCCCTCGTACAAACAGTCTTTACGGATAAACCACATGAACTTCACGTGATCTTTTGTGAAGTTAATGTGATAACATGTAAAGCAACATGTCATAACATCAAACTACACAAATGTGATCACGAAGTGTTCCAAAACGTGAAATCATGGGATTTTTCACGTCAGATCATGTGTTTTTTCTGTAAGGGAGTATCCTCCTCAAATCCTTCACCTTTGCCATCAGGTCACTCGGTTGTCATGGCAGTCTCCTCAGACGGCTAATAATAATGCGTGTCAGATAGCACTTGTGTGACACTAAAGAAGCCCCCCCTCTTCCCTCCCCTCCTTCCCCTGATCACTAGGACTTAGACTGATTCATGTTCAAATCAAATTGTATTGGTCACATACACATGGTTAGCAGATGTTAATGCGAGTGTAGCTAAATGCTTGTGCTTCTAGTTCAGGCAGTGCAGTAAAATCTAACAAATTCACAACGACTTTCATAAACACACAATGTAAGGGGATGGAATAATAATATGTACATATAAATATATGGATGTGCAATGGCCATGCGGCACAGGCAAGATGCAATAGATGGTATAAAATACAGTATAGACAAATGAGATGAGCAATGTAGGATATGTAAACATTATTAAAGTGGCATTATTTAATGTGACTAGTGATACCTTTTATTAAATCCATTTATTAAAGTGGCCAGTGATTTGAGTCTGTATGTTGGCAGCATCCTCTCTACAGTATGTTAATGATGGCTGTTTAACAGTCTGATGGCCTTGAGATAGAAGCTGTTTTTCTAGTCCCTCGTTCCCAGCTTTGATGCACCTGTACTTACCTCGCCTTCTGGATGATAGCGGGGTGAACAGGCAGTGGCTCAGTTGGTTATTTTCCTTGATGATCTTTTTGACCTTCCTGTGACATCTGGTGCTGTAGGTGTCCTGGAGGGAAGGTAGTTTGCCCCAGGTGATGCGTTGTGCAGACTGCACTACCCTCTGGAGAGCCTTGCGGTTGAGGGTGGTGCAGTTGCCGTACCAGGTGGTGATACAGCCTGACAGGATGCTCTCAATTGTGCACCTGTAAAAGTTTGTGAGGGTTTTAGGTGACAAGCCAAGTTTCTTCAGCCTCCTGAGGTTGAAGAGATGCTGTTGCGTCTTCTTCACCACGTCGCCTGTGTGGGTGGACCATTTCAGTTTGTCCATGATGTGTACGCCGAGGAACTTTAAATCTTTCCACCTTCTCCACTACTGTCCCATCTATGTGGATAGGGGGGTGCTCCCTCTGTTTCCTGAAGTCTCCTTTGTTTTGTTGACATTGAGTGAGAGGTTATTTTCCTGACACCACACTCCGAGGGCCCTCACCTCCTCCCTGTAGACTGTCTCGTCGTTGTTGGTAATCAAGCCTACCACTGTAGTATCGTCTGCAAACTTGATGATTGAATTGGAAGCGTGCATGGCCACGCAGTCATGGGTGAACACGGAGTACAGGAGAGGGCTGAGAACACACCCTTGTGGTGCTCCAGTGTTTAGGATCAGCAGGGTGGAGATGTTGTTTCCTACCTTCACCACTTGAGGGCGGCCCGTCAAAGTCCAGGACCCAGTAGTCCAGGACCCAGTTGCACAGGCCGGGGTCGAGACCCTGTGTCTCAAGCTTAATGATGTGTTTGGAGGGTACTATGGTGTTTAATGCTGAGCTGTAGTCAATGAAAAGCATTCTTAAATAGGTATTCCTCTTGTCCAGATGGGATAGGACAGTGTGCAGTGTGATGGCAATTGCATCGTCTGTGGACCTATTGTGGCGGTAAGCAAATTAGAGTGGGTCTAGGGTATCAGGTAGGGTGGAGGTGATATGATCCTTGACTCGTCTCTCAAAGCACTTCATGATGACAGAAGTCGTTTAGCTCAGTTACCTTGGATTTCTTGGGAACAGGAACAATGGTGGCCATCTTGAAGCATGTGGGAACAGCAGACTGGGATAAGGTTTGATTGAAAATGTCCATAAATACACCAGCCAGCTGGTCTGCGCATGCTCTGATGACGCGGCTGGGGATGCCGTCTGGGCCGGCAGTCTTGCAAGGGTTAACACGTTTAAATGTTTTACTCACGTCAGCCACGCAGAAGGAGAGCCCACAGGCTTTGGTAGCGTGCCGTGGCATTGTATTGTCCTCAGAGCGTGCAAAGAAGTTGTTTCATTTGTCTGGGAGCAAGATGTCGATGTCCGCGACAGGGCTGGTTTTCTTGTTGTAATCCGTGATTGTCTGTTGGCCCTGCCACATACTTCTCGTGTTTGAGCAGGTGAATTTCGACTCTACTTTGTCTCAAGACTGACGCTTAGCTTGTTTGATTGCCTTCTGGAGGGAATAACTACACTGTTTGTATTCGGTCATGTTTCCAGTCGCCTTGCCATGATTCAAGTTCAATTTCAGCCATCATTGTCCCTTCAAGGCCTCCTCTCTATCAAACACTGTATGCCTCTATAGGCCTACCGCCCCCGTTTCCTTTATATATCACAGTGTTTATGTGCCGTTCTGTGTGTTACTAGCCCACATGCTCCCCTGACCTCTGTAGCACATAATTAAATAGAACAGTTAAGTATGTATGTATCAATGCTCATTAGCCCCTCTATGTGAGAGCCTCCATGCATTATCTGGGTCTGTTGCACTACAAAGCCTTATTGATTTTTACACAATAGCGCTACAATGTTGCATTCATACAGGCTGAATAGGATTCATACAGGCCGAATAGGATTCATACAGGTTGAATATTGAAGTAATGTTGGTAGTTGTTTACGTACGCTTCATGCATTGTCTCAACCTGAATAGACATGGTAGTGTAATGTAATCAGTCCTGGTCCTTGTGACTACATGAGAGCTGTTAGAAAGATAAGCCATAACAAAGTCCCTAGTCCATGAGACAAAACTCATCTGTACTGTGCTTTTGCTGAGTCTCTGTGGTGGCTACAGTCTGTTCCAAACTGGCGTGGTACCCCTGTGCATGCTTAGGCTTGATGCTGATGTGTGTGTGTGTGTTTGTGTGTGTGCGCGCGCTCAGGCTTGATCCCAGTGTCACCGTGACGGGTTCTGATCCTGACTGACAGCCCGCCGGCCGCTAGCCACCTCACAAGGGTCCTTGATGTGAGGGCTAGTCTCTGTCTTCTCCACGGCCCCCGCCACGACATTTGACACAGCTGAATGGCATCCAATGGCATACTTCACCATTTCATAAACTCACAATCCCCCTCGGTGGTCTAACGCGGGCTGAATGACACAAGTGGGCGTTTTAATAAGCGGCGAGTTTTATCACAGCGGCGAGGATTTCAAACTCAGTGTGTCCACCAAGCGCGGAGAGCACATTGATGTGGACGTCAGTGTAATGTTTTTTTATCAACCACAAAATCCCTGTGGGTCTGCTAGTCAGTGTGTAGAGGGCACTGCATGTTTCATTACAGACAGGAAGGAGTCATGTTGCTGTCTGTGGGAGGGGGAACTCTCCGTGTGTGTGTGTATGTGTGTGTGTGTGAGATATATATATATATTGTGTGTTCCCTGATTAATATCCTTCCCAGCAGCTCTCCCTGGGCTCAGGCAGCTGGAGGCTGTTCGTGACCACCCTTCTGGTAGCCACAGGAGAACGCTCTATGTGCCAGACAGAATCATCACTTCACCACAGCAGTGAGAGATGGAGAGGAATGCTTCTACACCTGCATTGCTTGCTGTTTGGGGTTTTAGGCTGGGTTTCTGTACAGCACTTTGAGATATCAGCTGATGTACGAAGGGCTATATAAATAAATTTGATTTGATTTGATTTGAATAGAAACCCAAAGAGCAATTTGTCTTTGACAGGCAAGACAAATCATCGCATTGTGAGTTGACGTACAGAATACAGACAGACAGGTTTCTCCTCCACCCCACCAACCCTGTCTGTTTATTCTTAGGTCTATTACAATAGGAGCAGGTAACATGTCAATTATAATACAGTATGGCAACACTGGCCCGCAATTTTGACTACAATTGTGCTTTCTTGTCCAATATTTATTTTCATATCATGATCTATTGCATGATTTGAAACAACACTTTTCTTTCAATTGCCATAGTTACACCATTCAGCATGCGATGCTTAAAAGCAATGAAGGCTCTTCCATTTGTGACCGGTTGGACACAGTCACACATTGACCATCTTTCATCAGTGGAATGTAACCTGAGTAACCTGAGATAGAGATAGAGATAGAGCCTGAGATAGAGCCCATGTGTAGTGATGAAGACTCAGAGAGAGATTCAGTGTGTGATGGTTCTGTGGGTGGGAGTGTTGTATCAGCCTTTCATCCACTGGGTCTGAGTTTGTCCCCTGCTAGGCTCTGCAGAGCCCCTCTCCTTCCAGTAAGTGAGAACTGTCTCCGGTACGGTGTCTATTTGTTGAGGTGTGAGGCTGTCATAAAATGGACACCGTACTCAAGGTCTGCGGGGAGGTGCTCTGTTACCCTGCAACACTCTTCTGAAGATGACGAGAGACTTCAGACATGGCTAGACTTTAGTGTGGGAGGCAAAAGAGGCCTCACTGAGGCCTCGAGTTTAATGTATTTTTAACCATATGACTAACATAATCTCAAGTGATACACTGTTTTCTGTTTTATTCACAGCAGTTTTCAAGCAATCAAGCAAGAAAATAGTTTGGCGGAGGTCCAGAGGTGTCAAAAGCCCCAAAGTACCAACAATAGAGAGTACCATTGCTGTTTCCTGTGTTCAACGTTTATACCATATGCCGTTTGTTCTCTGCAGAGGAACAAATGATGTGGCGAGTTAGAGCTGTGACAGGATGTGGCCTGTGCACTGACTCCAAAGGAAAGTTGCTACTGGCCGCCCAAAGCATGCTGCGACGGCAAACTGCAGTTTTGCACAGATGACTATGCTTTGGGTTATCTGTAAGGTTCTCGGGGGACGTTCTGTACCTGGCTTTGATATAATGTAGCTCCGCAGAGTGCCTTCTATCTGTGTGCCTACACTTTTGAGCCCATGCGTTGTGTTTAAACCTAGGATAAGCCAGGGACGTCCCATGGCTCAGATGAAACAGTTACTGAGAGACAGTCCAGATGAGATGAATGGACTTGGCTGTTTTTGTGACATGACAGCGGATACATCTGTTTAAATCCCGAATGATGCAGGAGCCTCAGTCATAGAACAAACAGCAGCAGCAGCACAGGACAATAGCTTTTTAAATTGACACTGATCTCTTTAGACGTTTCCTTAGCCGAGGTCCATTTCTCTTCCAAAATTGACATCAGCAATGTTATTCTGAATCCTGTGTACTGCAGTACCTGTTCTTATTCCATCAGCACTGTGGACATGGAGAACAGTGAGAAAATAGTCTCTTGTGACAGCCTTAACATTGAAGCTGATTTGGTTCTGGGTGCCAAGGTAATGACTTGGTCATAGAGACCTCTGCTAGTAGCATTGTTTTGAGCTTGTAGTCCTTCGCAGTCAGAGTTAACTGTGTAATATGAATGGCTCTAGTCCTAAAGCTGTTTGTTGGTAGCAGTGATTCAGCAGAGCACCTGGGGGCTGGGCTGGTATGGGGGATTAACAGAGGCAGCCTGCCTCCCCGGTTCCTCTCTGATTGGGGGGGGAAGCATGTGTAACAGAGTTGGTTATGTTTCCACTTGCCACTGAAGAAATATGTATTCAATGTTTATGTATTCCCATTGGTTGGTTTAATTTACATATCAGTATGGTGTTATGTCGTTGGTCATGCTTGCAGATAGGGGGAGATCGCAAAATATACATTCTTCCCAGTCTGATATTGAAATGCAAGCGATAGGTCACGTTCTGAAATAGTGCATTCTATTTACATAATTACAATGTGTATGAGTTCACTATGTTCATTTCCATATATATGTGCGTGTGTGTGTTATTAATGAAGCCGGTGACTGATGTGGTAAACTCCTCAATGCAGTCGGATGACTCCCGGAACATATTCCAATCTGTGCTAGCCAAACAGTCCTGGAGCTTAGAGTCCACTTCATTGGACCACTTTCCATATTGAGCGAATCACTGGTACTTCCTGTTTTGAGTTTTTACTTGTAAACAGGAATTAAGAGGATGGAGTTATGGTCAGATCTGCCAAATGGAGGGAGAGCTTTGTATACATCTCTGTGTGTCGAGTAGAGGTTATCTAGAGCTTTGTATACATCTCTGTGTGTCGAGTAGAGGTGATCTAGAGCTTTGTATACATCTCTGTGTGTCGAGTAGAGGTGATCTAGAGCTTTGTATACATCTCTGTTTGTAGAGTAGAGGTGATCTAGAGCTTTGTATACATCTCTGTGTGTCGAGTAGAGGTGATCTAGAGCTTTGTATACATCTCTGTGTGTCGAGTAGAGGTTATCTAGAGCTTTGTATACATCTCTGTGTGTCGAGTAGAGGTGATCTAGAGCTTTGTATACATCTCTGTGTGTCGAGTAGAGGTGATCTAGAGCTTTGTATACATCTCTGTGTGTCGAGTAGAGGTGATCTAGAGCTTTGTATACATCTCTGTGTGTCGAGTAGAGGTGATCTAGAGCTTTGTATACATCTCTGTGTGTCGAGTAGAGGTGATCTAGAGCTTTGTATACATCTCTGTGTGTCGAGTAGAAGTGATCTAGAGCTTTGTATACATCTCTGTGTGTCGAGTAGAGGTTATCTAGAGCTTTGTATACATCTCTGTGTGTCGAGTAGAGGTGATCTAGAGCTTTGTATACATCTCTGTGTGTCGAGTAGAGGTGATCTAGAGCTTTGTATGCATCTCTGTGTGTCGAATAGAGGTGATCTAGAGCGTTGTATACATCTCTGTGTGTCGAGTAGAGGTGATCTAGAGCTTTGTATACATCTCTGTGTGTCGAGTAGAGGTGATCTAGAGCTTTGTATACATCTCTGTGTGTCGAGTAGAGGTGATCTAGAGCTTTGTATGCATCTCTGTGTGTCGAGTAGAGGTGATCTAGAGCTTTGTATACATCTCTGTGTGTCGAGTAGAGGTGATCTAGAGCTTTGTATACATCTCTGTGTGTCGAGTAGAGGTGATCTAGAGCTTTGTATACATCTCTGTGTGTCGAGTAGAGGTTATCTAGAGCTTTGTATACATCTCTGTGTGTCGAGTAGAGGTGATCTAGAGCTTTGTATACATCTCTGTGTGTCGAGTAGAGGTGATCTAGAGCTTTGTATGCATCTCTGTGTGTCGAATAGAGGTGATCTAGAGCGTTGTATACATCTCTGTGTGTCGAGTAGAGGTGATCTAGAGCTTTGTATACATCTCTGTGTGTCGAGTAGAGGTGATCTAGAGCTTTGTATACATCTCTGTGTGTCGAGTAGAGGTGATCTAGAGCTTTGTATACATCTCTGTGTGTCGAGTAGAGGTGATCTAGAGCTTTGTATACATCTCTGTGTGTCGAGTAGAGGTGATCTAGAGCTTTGTATACATCTCTGTGTGTTGAGTAGAGGTGATCTAGAGCTTTGTATGCATCTCTGTTTGTAGAGTAGAGGTGATCTAGAGTTTGTATTAAAAAAAACAGTTAGATTTATATTTTCCATTTCCTTGTTCAGCCACTACTAGGTGAAACAGGATATTACAGTTCTTCAGATCACGTTGATAGGATCGTCTCGAATGGAGCTCACCCAGTTTATTTTCCAGTGATTGCACGTTCGCCAATAGAACGGAGGGTAATGGCAACTTATCTACTCGCCCTCGCAGTCTCGTTAGATATCCCGCACGCCGACCCCTATAGCGCCGACTCCACAGGGATTTGGGCCTGGTCTGGGATGAGCATTATGTCTTTCGCCTCTGATTTGTTGAAATAGTCCTCATCCAAATCTCGGTTTTGTTGTCCAGAGACTCTTTTCGGTCATATGAAACAATGTCTGAAACAAAATAGAACAATTGATCAGGAACCCGTAAGACGGCACCATTATAAGTCCATGGACTCATGCTGCTTATGGAAAATCCTGACTCTGCCATCAGCATGACCCAACAGGAACCGGGACTCGTGGGACCAGGCAATGTTTTTCCACTCTTCAATTGTCCAGTGTTGGTGATGGCGTGCCCACTGGAGCAGCTTCTTCTTGTTTTTAGCTGATAGGAGTGACCGTGTGGTCTTCTGCTGCAACAGCCCACCCGTGACCAGGGTTGTCGAGTGGCGCCTTTAAAGATGCCGTTCTTCACACCACTGTTGTACTGCACCGTTATTTTGTCTGTTTGTGGCCCGCATGTTAGCTTACACGATTCTTGCCATTCTCCTTCGACCGCTCTCATCAATGAGCTGTTTTCGCCCACAGGACTGCCGCTGACTGGATGTTTTTTGTTTGTGTCACAACTCTCTGTAAACCCTAGACACTTTTGTGTTTGAAAAGCCCAGTAGGCCGGCCATTTCTGAGATACTGGAACCAGCGCGCCTGGTACTGAGGATCATACCACGCTCAGTCACTTAGGTCACTCGATTTTCCCGTTATAACATTAAATGGAACAGTAACCGAATGCCTTGATGCCTGTCTGCCTGCGTTACAAAGCAAGCCACGGCCATGTGACTCACTGTCTGTAGGAGCGAACCATTTTCGTGAACAGGGGGTGTACCTAATAAGTGTACAAAACATTAGGAACACCTGCTCTTTCCATGACATAGCTTTCATTTGGATTCAACTGGTCAGTCTATGATCCCTTATTGATGTAACTTGTTAAATCCACTTCAATTAGTGTAGATGAAGGGGAGGAGACCAGTTAAAGAATGATATAAAATAAATGGCAGTGTCAGAGGAAGTCCCGTGTGGTGCCAGGATAACAACCTCTCCCTCAACGTGATCAAGACAAAGGAGATGATTGACGACTACAGGAAAAGGAGGACAGAGCACGCCCCTATTCTCATCGGCAGGGCTGTAGAGGAGCAGGTTGAGAGCTTCAAGTTCCATGGCCCAAACACACCAAGACAGTTGTGAAGAGGGCACGACAAAGCCTATTCCCCCTCAGGAGACTGAAAAGATTTGGCATGGGTCCTCAGATCCTCAAAAGGTTCTACAGCTGCACCATCGAGAGCATCAATGGAGGTCCATCCAGGACCTCTATACCAGGCGGTGTCAGAAGAAGGCCCTAAAATTTGTCAAAGACTCCAGCCACCCTATTCATAGACTGTTCTCTCTGCTACAGCACGGCATGCATGCAAGAGGCTTCTAAACAGTTTCTACCCCCAAGCCATAAGACACCTGAACAGCTAATCAAATGGCTACCCAGACTGTTTGTATTGTCAAGAACTGCAACGCTGCTGGGTTTTTCAAGTTCAACAGTTTCCTGTGTGTATCAAAAATGGTCCACCACCCAAAGGAGATCAAGCCAACTTGATACAACTGTGGGAAGCATTGGAATCAACATTGGTCAGCATCCCTGTGGAACGCTTTCGACGCCTTGAGGAGTCCATGCCCTGAGGAATTGAGGCTGTTCAGAGTGCAAAAGGGGGTGCAACTCAATATTAGGAAGGTGTTCCTAATGTTTTGTACACTGTGTGTGCGTGTGTGAGTACGTGTTAGATATTGTGGGCTTCCTGGGATTTGCTTTTGTATGTTATCGCTGTAAGAGCAAGTTAGCTAGCATTCTCTAATTGTAGTGGTCGCATTAGCTCCATGCTTATTCAGTTGTTTTCATGCTAACAGACAAATCACAAATCTACAGCCATCAACATACTGTTGGTCCTGCACATCTAATGTGCTTCCTTGTGTCTATTGTCAGGTACTTACATTTATTGTATTCTGTACTATTTTTGTAATTGTTATGATGTTTGATTACAAAATACCCAGTCTATTGACATGCAAACGACTAATAACGAATCTACAGCCGTCAACCTACTGTCCGTCATATCTAATGTGCTTCCTTGTATCTATCATCAGAATAAACACCAATCAACAGGGGATCCCTGGCTGGACAGAACACAACGCAAGAGTTCCGTAGTACGATCACATCTGTTACACATGTCAGCATTAGCACAGGGACACAGCCATCCAGGGACCTGCTCCCTAGTCAGAGGAGTCATCCCTCCAGCCCCCCAGTCCCTCGCTGTGGGAACATCTGCTTTCTCTGCTGCATGAACGAGAAAAGGGTATTTTTATAATGACGTCACAGCAACACAACCATGAGAATATCAGAGCTACAGGTGGGTTATTAAAAAAAGAAAATGGCAGCACAGTGACTCATGTTTTAGTTAGCGCTGCATCTCCTCAGTTGATCAGGTGGTGGATATTAGTGATACTGCTTGTGGTTTGATGTGTTTTGAATAGTTGTACTGTTAGCTTAGTCTTATTTTTGTGTCATATCAGGCATTCGTCAAGATGTGACTGGCACATCTTAGTCTTGGCATAGTAAATGTGTGCAAATTAGTCCTATAAAAAACTGCAAGCATAATAGCTAGCCAGAATACATATTTTAATAGGCAGAGAAAATACTGTTCAGAAAAAACACAAAAAATAAATGTATTTCATACATCGATTACCATCGCACAGCATATTAAGAAGTACACTAGTACGAAACATTAGCAATCTATTCGTGGGTGACCTCCAAAGAAAGAGCTAGAGGTCAGATGGATATTGTTACACAGTCGAGAGCATGGCACTGTCCAGGGCCCTTATTCACAAAAAGTCTGAGTAGAAGTGCTGATCTAGGATCAGGTCCATGTAATCTTCTCCATTATGCTCTGAAAGGCATGACTGATCCGATATCAGCACCTACCCAGGGTAGTCACTAGTTACCACAGCCACAAAGTCATAAAACCCAGCCTATTTCTACGTCTCTTCCAAAAATCTGATTTTAAACCTAACCGTAACCACACTGCAAAACTTATGCCTAACCTTGAATTAAGACCAACAAGCTAATTTTTGTTTTCATGTATTTTTGTTTTTTCGATATATAGCCAATTTTGACTTTGTGGCTGTGCTATCTAGTGGAAACCCACACTCAGAGAGTCTTTGAATACAGGTCCAGATGGTAAAAGCAGAGTATGAAGACCTTTCTGAGGGCGTCTGAAGCGCTTCTCGATTGTCCAAACAATGTGAATGGATCAAGGCAGAGTGTAATTCATGTTAATGGGAAGATTATAGTGTGGCCTTTTGGCTCTCTCACATGCCTGATTCACACCATAGGGTCAAACTGAACTAAGCCGAGCTGTACAGTACTGGGTTGGCCTCGTTACGACTCCACCGTAGTAGCTGGAACCGTGCTGCAAAGGATAATGAGAAAATACAATATTCAAGCCAGCACAGTACGTTTCGGCCTTTAGTCGACTCTGTAGTGTGAAACTGTCAGTCAGGCAACAAGGGGCTTGATGATAATTCTGTACCGCTGCGCCGGTCCTAGTAAAATACCAAATCAGCAAACAAGTCTTGTCAAAGTGAATAACGTACGTCAGCAAAAGTGGAACGAACGAGAAGAGGAAAAATGTACCAAGCAGATTTGTTTCCCGAACTTCAAAAATTAAGAGGGAGAGAGAATATGCTTAAACAAACATCTATGAGGGCCTTGACTCAGAGAGCAGCCTCAGAGCAGAGTGATTAATGTCCCCTGAAGAAGACGAGGGAAGGAAGGCAGCTGGGGTCGGCTCCGTCTTGCCAACTCCCTCTGACCGGAGCTGGGAGGAGGAGGAGGAGCTGGGAGGAGGAGGAGAAGTATAGAACTCACACTCTCACAGGAACACTAACATCCAGATTTCGACAAAAAATAATGCGGAATTATGGACTGTTTGGATCTTTTTGTTGTGCTGTCCGTCTGACACACACAATTAGCTCTAGAACTCTATTGACATTTAAGTGGAATTATTGAGAATTAGTTTTGATGGGGGTCATTGTGACATTCTTAGGAGCACTCTTCATTTGGGAAAATAGATGAGAGAAAGAGTCTTCACTTGGCTGAAGGCAGTTAGTTCAGGAGTAGCAGTAGTCTCCTCACATCTCTTCCAGAATTCCCTCTGTCCTGACTCAATTAGATTTTTTTAACAGGCAGATTCAAAGGTTTCATAAGACCTGTTTTTTGTTTCTCTGAGCACGTATGAGAGGACATCTAGAAGACTATCTCTCTGTAAAGGGATGTGAGGGAGATATCATTTTTTTCCTCAAGGCTGAACTGATTTTGATTTTAAACAGTTTTGGCATTTAATTGATGATCAACGTAAATTATTTCATACTTCCAAATCACAATATGTTCATTTTCAAATGATAATTATCGTCTGACTCCTCAGTATGTTTCAGTACACTCTTAGAAAAAAAGGTGCTATCTAGAACCTAAAAGGGTTCTTCGGCTGTCGCCATAGGATAACTTTTTGAAGAACCCTTTTTGGTTCCAGGTAGAACCCTTTTGAGATCAATGTAGAACTCTTTACAAAGATGATTCTACATGGAACCAGAAGGGGTTCTCCTATGGGGACAGCCAAAGAAAGCTTTTGGATTCCTTTTTTTCCAAGAGTGTATTGAACAATGATGCACTGTCTGGCAGATAAAAAAACACCACGGTACATAATTATGAAGATTGTTACATAGAATCGTCCCAAACCTTGAGCTCCATCCACTCCATAAACTAGGCTAATTCAATACAGCAGTAACATCATGGTAATGTCTTAATTCCACAGAAACAAACACAATGGTGTAAACTGAAGAGAATTGGGGTGCTCAACCATGTTGCTGGCAGTGCGAAACACTGGTTGGACAGTCCAGACCCAGACTGCATCATGTTTTTACAGCGCCAGCCAATCAGAGGAGGGTGTGGGACGGCTGGGAGGTTGTGACCCGCCAGGGTCACAGGTTCTCATTGCTGTCTTGGTGATGGCACTGGCTGACCAATGGCGGCTCCAGGAAAGGCAGCTCCTCCCCTGAGCCCTGGAGCTTTAGGACTCTACTGCTCAGGTCCACACAGCACTGGAGATAAAGGATGGATATGGGAGACGTCAGATGGGTGACCGTGACTGACCATAGGGTCAAAACATGGTTTAACATCAACTCTACTACAGATAAAGTGCAGTGCCATGGAAACGCCATTTGTTTGTAGTACTGCCATCATCCAACAAAGTGCCATTTTAGACAGCAGAAGGTTAATAATGTTATGTAAACCAATATCCTCGGAAAAGTCGCCGCTGCTGCTCCAAATAGCAGTTAAATCTGTCTGCACATGGTGACATTAAAGGGAGACACTGTACTCTTTTCAGTTCTGTGCTTTTCCATCCAAATGGTTCTTGAGGGGCTCCATGCAATGTTGCACAACATTGAGTATGCCCCAGTGCGCATGCATATGTGATCACAATTCACACAATGGCTGTGAGATGCACCTGAGTCTAGCTCTCTTCTTTCCATTGGGCCTGACAGACTCCACTGAGCTCTGTGTTTTACTTCCAGGTCACCAGAATGGCCCAGGGACTAAAATGAACATTTTGTCTCCGTTCTAACAGTTGTCTATAACTGTAACTCCAGGCTTCCTCCATCTGAATGTATGAGTATCTTTCCTTGCAGGCATACGTGATAATTAAATTAGGATTCACCCTTTTTTCCAAGCCACCGATCTATTTAAGGAATATTTTGAAAACTTTTCAACTACGATTTAAATTGAGTTAAAGTTCCCATCTTGAGTTTTGCCGAGGGAGCAGAATACTGAGACTGGGTGCACTTGGAAGGAAAATTGGCTCCGGTATCGTGGATCCTCCAGGGGGGCTTTTGCGTAATCGGAGATCTGGTTTCCAGTGTACTCTTAAAGTCTAATTAATTTGATTCTCTGTGAGAAATGGTTGCAATTAGTCTCATCCCTAATTCTACTTTCCCTCTCAGATCCTTTAAGACAGAATTCTGTTCGTGTTTTCCTCTCCTGTTCTGTTTGTTGATTGTCACGTTGTGTTGTCATTTCCTGGTATATCCTGGGGAAATGGCAGCATTTTAAACCTCAGTGAGATGTGCTGATCTGAATTCTGTCTTATCTGTCTGCTTTCATCTGCAGTCCTCACCAGGCAACGCCAGCAGACAGCCGTAACCCTCAGATAACATAACACAAACATGTCTGTCTCCATCTCTGTTTTAACCTGATATTACTTGATGTGTTCTGATAGGAACCGGCATCTTCAATGTGATACTAAGGTCTCTGCATAATCTAATTGCTACATTCAATGTCTGCCTCCTTTTTCCTATGATTATTTTTAGCAGCAATTTTCATTAGCTGTAAAGTTCAAGTTGGGGGAGATTTAGGGAGGATGGCAGATCAAACACAGCATTTACATATTTGCGACACTAATGAGGACTTACTTTGATTTCCTGCAGAGTTTGAAGACCCAGGCACAGCTCAAACACCTCATCCTCTGTGGAGAGATGGAGAGGAGAGACAAAGAGAGGAAGAGAGAGATAAAGAGGAGAGAGAGAGCAGAATAAGAAACAGTGAATTTCTAACCTGCCGTGTCTCCTGCTGACTGATTAATTAACACTGTATAAATGAGCTCAAATCTAACAGGAATCATCAGCACTTCTCAATTCTCCCATCTGCGTTGTGTGCTTGTGTGTGTGTGTTCATATGTGTGTGTGCGCGTGCATGCTCTATGTGTGTGTTCAACCATTAAGATATGAATCTCTCCCTGCTTGCTCAGTGTTATTTGTCTTTGTGATTTGACCCTGGCCGCTGAATAGGAAAGGTCAGGAGCACATGCTGCACACTGAGTACACACTCACACTCTCTCACACACATACTCACACTCTCTCACACATACTCACACTCTCTCACAGACACACACGCTGTCACACACATTGGCTGCCAAGCGCATCTCCAACACCTTTTAAGACAGCTGACTTTTTAGAGCAAGCATTCAGGAATAACACAGCCAGTAAGCAAATCTATTACCGTCTGTTAATGGTCAGTACCTAGATGCAACACAGTGTTGGGTCTAGGCACTGATTTGTTGGGGGGGTTTTACCAAGGGGTTTTGTATTGACATGGGTAAAGGGAAGTAATCTTGATGGTGTGGAAAAGGGCTTGTGGTCATTGTGAGAGAGCACCCAGACGGTTTGTATTGATCACTGTCAGGAACATTACTGTTTAACCCCAGCGATTTATGTGATCAAGTGTACTTGTCCAATCCATAGTATTATTCAATTCAATTTTGTTTGTCACAGTCTGTATGTTCACAGAGAAAGAAAAACAAAAGTCTTTCATTGACACTATCATAACACCTGTATTCCTACCCTGTGTGAGTGGACTCTCTCTTGCTTCATTGACAGTCAATACAACTGGCTGCAATGCTGCTTTAAATGTTTATGTGACGTAATATGTGGTCTCCCCTTCCTTACCGGTGACGTGGGCAGAGCACTGGACACTCTGTCTGCCCAGCTGCAGCTGCAGGCCCCTCACAGAGCCCTGGCCCTCTGTCTGCTCACAGGGTGGACCTTCCTGGGTGGGATCCAATCTGGCAACACACAACACGGCCATGGTAGAGGTTATTAGGACGCTCCTTTGTTCTGTCTCTCACAGGCCAGTTTGTTGATGCTGATGCAGTCTGATGTTGGTTGTGGCTGTGTGAATGCCTGTAGAACTCAAATGTGTGTGTGTTGGCACTCTGTACTTCGGTGCTGGTTGGCAAACCTGGTCCCAGGAGTGTTATGTGATGGGTGGGTATTCGTGGGTGTGGTAGAGGTCGACGGAGAAAGAGAGATAGCGAGGGAGAATAAGGCCTCTCACCCAAGCCTCCTGCAGCAGGAGCTGGAGATACGGTTGTGTTGACTCCCGGTGTTGATGGAAGCCTTCACCTCAGTGTCACAGCACTGTGGAAACACAGCAGAACAACTACAGTGTTAACTGACAGTGTACGTGTATAGTCAACACACTTATACTCCCACAAAGGAGAGAACATCAGACAGGAACACGTATATTTGTCCTGCGACTTTAGTGAAATAGATCTGTTTGATTACAAAAGGCTTTTCATCAAATGGGTCCCAACAGCTCTGCTATGTCTGCCAAGTGCCTGCCTGTAAAACTGCCAAACTACGATATAAAGTCTGAATTAAAGGCTTACCGACTCTAGAGTTTTGGTCATATTTGTGCTAGTAGTCCATTATTAAGCCACATTTCCCAACCGATTAAAAGTAGTGTTTAAGACTAGGCGTTTTCTAGGTTTTGCTTAGTTGTTTATATGCAATCACGTTTGTATTGATCCTCTCTGTCTGAGTCCGAGACTATTAGACCATGAAGCCTGTGCTGATGATGCAGGACTATTCTGCCTCATGGTTAGAGATAATACCAAACCAACCATGACTGTTTTAGAAAAAAACACCTATGAAATTAGTCTCACTCCAGTGGATGTGTTGACTATTAGTTCAACCATTAGAGCACGTGACTGTGCTTGTTTTCTGAAAAAGATGATGATCCCATGTTATCTGAGGCCTCTCCATGCTTTTATCATCCTATATGCATTACTAGACAGTGGAATATTAGCCCAATCAGCAGAGCCTGCGGAATATTCTTCAAATAGTGTTCGTCCAAAACCATTATGCTCAAGGGCAACATCTTCTGTACAAGAGCAACATGATGTTGTCTTCTGAGCCAGAACCATAGAACAGTAAACAACACTTCTGAAGTGAGGATCAGCAGGGCTGTCTTCTCCTGGGTACCTAAAGCATCCTATCCGTCTCACTTCCTGTCATCCAGCGTGTGTGTGTGTGTGTGTGTGTGTGTGTGTGTGTGTGTGTGTGTGTGTGTGTTCAGCCAGGGTGGTGGTCCTTTATCCTCCTCCACATCTCCCAGTGGTTCTGCCGTAGGGCACTTCATGTCACAATGCAGTGATTCACGGTAAAGGGGAAGCAGACATTGCGGCAGATTCTAATGACTGCAGGTAGCCTAGTGGTTAAGAGCAATGGGCCAGTAACAGAAAGAGAGCTGGTTCGAATCCCCGAGCCGACTAGGTGACAAATCTGTCGATGTGTCCTTGAGCAAGGTACTTAAACCTAATTTCTCCTGTAAATTGCTCTGGATGAGAGTTTCTGCTAAATGACTAAAATATAAATGTAAAATGTTCTATAATGAAGTTTCTGTTGTAAATCTTAAGGCTCTTATTAGAATATGACAAATCACACTTCTTTGAGTGGAAGGGAGAACAGGCAATGCTGGTGAAAACACGCAACTATGGAGGGAGGATTTAAAACATGTTCACACTTCACAGCATATGGTGGATCTGCGTGAGTGAGAACGGAACAAGATGTCACACCCGCCCCCTCTCGATGGAGAGGGAAAGACACAGAGTGGACACATATGCTTCCCTGAACACGAGTTAACACAACCCAGTGACATAACCTCTGTGTCCTTGCTAGGTCAGCAGTACTACCTTGTGGTTTCTGAGCCAGTGTACCTAATCTCAAGCCTTCTCTAACATCCACCATGTTTTGAATGAATGGTTCGATTGGTGGATGGATGAATCATAGATGTATGGATGGATAAAACATCCTGAGAAAGCATATTTTCACTTTGTATCACACATACATCGACTTGGCTCTAGGGCATTTTTACCCCCTAGATTAAAGCCCACTATAGGACATCAAATCCCGTTGCTGTGGCTGGGTGTAAAAAAGTAGTCCCCGACACACAATATAGTTGAGCTTCCCCCCCTTAATCCCTGCAGGCTTCTCACGGCCAGGCTTCTCAGAAGGCCTGCAAACGTGTGCTTTTGTCTCTGCCTGAGTGGTGAAAAATTCCTCCCTTTTCTGTGATGTTTAAAAATGGCTCCTGAATTAATGGGTAACTATGGAGCTTTTAGCCGCTTAAAAAAATGAATTAAACAAACAAGATCAAAGATAAGCTGATCCCCATGGAATGTTCCCAGGCGAACCACTCACTTCAAACACATACACAGTAGCTGTGCTCGAATACTCATACTAACCGCACTAACCATACTACTTGTGACGTAAATGGAGTATATAGTATGCTTATTGGTAATAATATGGATATAGTTAGTATGCCAAAAGTTCCCGGTTGTCGTACTACATTCGCCAAAATACGAAATATAAACTGGGTAGTTTGAGCCCCGAATTCTGATTGGCTGAAAGCCATTGTACATCAGACCGTATACCACAGGTATGACAAAACAGTTAGTTTTACTGCTTTAATTACATTGGTAACCAGTTTATAATAGCAATAAGGCACCTCAGGGGTTTGTGATATATGGCCAATATACCACAGCTATGGGCTGTATCCAGGTGTAACAGTTGTTAAAGTACTATGTGAATTTCACCAGGTTCATATATTAATATGTTGTGTTGATTTGTTATGCATGCCTGCATCCTGGGAGAAGGGGAGTGTGTACTTACGTTTTGCCCGGCGTGCTCGTGCTCAAATCAGTTTGATGCACTGAGAGAGGTAGGCACGCTTTTTCTGTCTTCAGAAAAGTTAGATTCTTTTAAGTACAAAGTCATACACACAGTGTTTTGTTCATGAATAATGATGTATATTTAGAGGTTACTCATAAGTGGATGGTATTGTTAAGATGCACTTGTAATTGTACTTTTTAGGATGATTTCAACATTCTGAATTCAACATGTGGTTAATAGCTAGCTAAGGTATTAGCAGGCTATTGTATGTGTGAACGATGGCTAGCTCCTCGAATGATCCCAATCCCTCCTATTGTGCATCTGTTGTAGAAAGAGGCGACGATTCTCAGAACATATGTGCTCTACAAATGTTTTATTTCCTTTTGGATGCAGGTATGTGGTTTTATCTATGTACAATATGTTATGTATAATAAGGAGAGAGTGTATTCATTTTTGTATTACATTTTTTATTTGATGCACTGAGAAAGAGGCGACGATTCTCAGAACATATGTGCTCTACAAATGTTTTGTTTCCTTTTGGATGCAGATGCAGAGAGTGAGTTCTGCTTGATTAAAACTACCTGATCTCCAAAGTCCACGTTTATAGTCTCAATCAACCACACACAACGCAGAGTTACAGCGGTGCAGTATAGCACCGGCTACACAGGCACTCCGCATTGTGTCGTGCAAAGAACAGCCCTAAGCAGTGGCATATTGGCCATATACCACACCCCCTCGGGCCTTATTGCTTAAGTATTCACCTTATTTATGAACCCGGAAAGAAAACAATGTCCAAACGTTCTGTTTTGTGGAGTACTTCCGTTGTGACGTTCTTGCCTTTTTGCGAACGTTAGCTAGCTAGCTCAAAATGTCGTGGGATCATACCAAAAAAAACTTTCAAAGCCAAATCAAATGGCAAGTCTGTGCCACATCCGCAGATTATTCAAGAGTGGGAGGACGATATGAAAAAATGGCCGAATATCGCCTCCGAAGACATCTTCAATTATTTTGTCCTGTCTCTCGGTGTGGATGGGTCAGAGGTGAGGAGCTATTATTCACTGTCTTGAGGATGACAACCTGCTGTTCCTCAAAGCAGATGTCCAGCCCAGCCAGAGCAAAACACACCATCATTCTGCCTGGATTCTTATATCATCTGTTGGTACGGTGGAGAGTGCAGGGTGTTGTTGTGTTGCAGGTCAGGGGAAGTCTTGTGGGCATGCAGCTGCAATACTATGGAAGGTAGCTAGCTCGCTGGCTTTGTGTTTATCATAACCCTTTCTTTGACTGATACGTTTGACGTTAGCTAGTTACTAACTAATTGTGATGATACCATATCACTGACCAGAACGTTAACTAGTACAACATGCATACACGCTTTTTGGTTTCAATGGCTCATTGTGTAAGTATATCAGTTTAATCTCGAATGGTAATGAGGTAGGTACAGAATCACAGTGAGTTTTACAATCGAATAGGAAATTACCAGCATAACCTAAACCTACCAGTTAAAAGGAGACTGTGTAAACTAGTCAGCTGTGAACACCATGTAAACTAGTGTTCTGTACTGTAATTGACTATTCTAACAGTGGTGTTTTGTTGAAGGTGCAGAATGTTGTGTATGGAAGATTGACAGGGGTGTCCTGTACAGATGAGCAATGCCAGTGGCACTCTGGGGACGCAGCGGAATTTAGCTCCAAAAAGGTTGTGCGAGATCTGTTTCAAACTTCACAAACCAAGTGACGAGTTCTCTGACATCACCCCAGCCGCTTCTCCATCTCTACCTCCAACTCCTGCGTACCATTCCAAAACTTTTATTACGTGCGTTGTGGAAGGGGCCAATGTTCCAGTGGGGTGCCTTCTGCATCAAAGCTAAACTCAACAGTCGTCAGGTTCCAGCAGCAGCCACACAGCTACAGCAGCCTTATGGTGAACACGGCATTAACATGCAGTGTCAGAAATGCTTTTCATTTTGTGACGTCTATGTTAAGCTGGAGGAGTGTAAATGTGCCAGCTTGGAGAAGGCCACTAAAGCACAGAGTGTCTCCCATGCATTGTATGATGCGCGTAAACTTCGGATCCCTGCTAGCTCAGAAAAGAAGGTTTGTGTGCGCAACCCAACAAATCCCGACCACTTTGTGCGGGAGCATCTCTTCCCCCAGGTTCCGCAAGCACATATGGCAAGGAGAACGAGCAGGTGGCCTACACATGGATGGAGAGCTGCGGGTTTAGTCTGGAGAGTGGAGGCACAGTAGTGAGTGTCAAAGAGCCATGTCTTTCTCCAAGCCCAGATGGAGTGTTAAACTCTCAAGAGCTATTCGAAATCAAATGTCCTCTTCTGATTAAAAAGTGTGAGTCTCTGACTGAACTGTTCTCTGGCAAACTCACCGATGTGAAGCTGGTGGATGGGGTTCCTCAGCGGCAACCTAATGCAGCCCGTGGGTACTACATGCAGGTGCAAATGGTTCATGACTGGAGAGATGTGTTAGCAGTTGATGTTATTCTTCAATAACACAGACCCCTAAGCAAATCAGTGGGAGAAAAATATATTTATTCAAAGAGAACAAATCATTGTTGTTATGCTTGAAAGTAGGTGGCAGATGTTTATTCTTCCCTGTCCTCAATGTTTCTCCTCTGAACAAAGAGACAGGATGTAGTTTATAACCCAACCCTAGCCTGTGGTTGACCAATTACAATTCCTTGCAATAAAACTGGGCCAATGGCCAAATAACAAATATCCTGTTTCAGGCTCAACGTATAGACAATACAGACCAATGAGAACTTGACACATGGGACACAGTGACTGAAATTCCTCCCGTGTCCCTGACCCATTAATCTTCAGTTCCCCATTAGAGAAAAACAACTATTTCCATTGATAATGAATTCCCTCTTGACCTTTAGTCCTCTGAGTTGTGTATTTATCTTTGAATACTCGTACAGATGCAAACTGCTTGTCTGGGCTCCATCCGAGCAGGTTGTTATTGATGTGCCTTTTGATGTGAAGTTCTGTGCTGATGGTATCCCTAAACTGAAGGGGTTCTATTTCAAAATATGCTGCCAAGGATAGTAGATGAGTTCCAGTCAGGCAGACTAACTATGTGCTCCAAATATGCCCATCTATGTGTTATCTAGGGGCCTTATACTTAAAAAAAAATTGTACATATATTTTGTGTCTTGTAAAGCTCTGTCAGCTCTACCTTATTGTTGAAACATAACTCTAGATTGGTGCGTTTTTGTCTGTCACAGTTCTCCTTCAAATGCACATTTACCTGATTATATTTGCAAAATTCTTGTTTTTTTTTATATCGTGTCTTGTACAGCTCTCTTCATACATTTTTATCTAATGCCTACAGATAATGATTTATGAATGTTTTTATTGTGCCTTGTTATAGCTCTCTTTTCATATGGCACTTCATGAACTTATCTCAGCATACCAGAATTCATCTTGCACTTGGCAAATGATGGTGTTAATAAAAACCACTATGAAATTCAACTTCGTTGACATTTTCTTTTGATACTTAACATTTTGAAATGAAGGACGAGGAGGCATGTCTAAAGGTTTCAAATGTGTTTTCAGGTTGATTCTGCGTTTGGTTTTCAAGAGCACAAATTAAGAAAACTGTGCAAAGCTATCATCAAGGCAAAGGGTGGCTGCTTTGAAGAATCTAAAATACCAAATATATTTTGAATTGTTCAATAGTTTTTTGTTTACTACATGATTCCATGTGTTATTTCATTGTTTTGATGTCTTCACTATTATTCTACAATGTAGAAAATAGTACAAATAAAGAAAAACCCTTGAATGAGTAGGTGTGTCCAAACTTTTGACTGGTACTGTATTTACACCCCTTGATTGGAGTCCACCTGTGGACATTTCAATTGTTTGGACATGATATAGAAATAAAACACACCTGTCTATATACAGTAAGGTCCCACAGTTGACAGTGCATGTTAGAGCATAAACTATAACATGAAGTCTGTAGATCTCTGTGATATAAATGTGATGAGGCATATATCTGTGGAAAGGTATAAAGTGTTGAAAGTTTCCAAGAGCACAGTGGTCACCAGCATTGGGAAACTGAAAAAATATGGAACTACACAGACTCTGCCTAGAGCTGGGTGTCCGACCAACCTGAGCAACCGGGCAAGAAGGAGGTGACCAAGAACCACTCTGACAGAATTATAGAGTTCCTTGGCTGAGAAGGGATAACCTGCCAGAAGGACAATCGTCTCTACAGAACTTCACCAGTCTAGTCTTTATGGGAGAGTGGCTAAACAGAAGCCACTCCTAAGAAAAAGGCACATGACAGCAGGCAAATCCTTGATGAGAACCTGCTTCAGAGTGCAAATGACCTTAGACCGGGGTTAAGATTTACGTTCCAACAGGACAATGACCCCAAGCATACAGCCAAAGCAATGCTGGGTTGGCTTCAGAACAAGAATGTGAAAGTCCTTGAGTGGTCCAGCCAAAGCCCAGACTTGAATCCCTTTGAAAATCTGTGGAAAGACTTGAAGATTGCTGTTCACCGCCACTCCCCATCTAACTTAACAGACCTTGTGAAAATCTGCAAGGAAGAATGGGAGACAATCCCCAAATCCAGGTGTGTAAAGCTGATACAGATATACCCAAGACGACTCAAAGCTGTAATCGCCGCCAAAGGTGCTTTTACAAAGTATTAACTCTGGTGTGAATACCTATGAAAATGAGATATTTCTGTATTTGATTTTAAATACATTTGCAAACATTTAAAAAACAAATACTTTGTCATTATGTGGTATTGCGTGTAGATGGGTGAGATTTTTTATTGTCAATCAATCAATCAATTGTATTTATAAATTACTTCTTACATCAGCAGATCTCACAGAGTGCTGTACAGAAACCCAGCCTAAAACCACAAACAGCAAGTAATGCAGGTGTAGAAGCACAGTGGCTAGGAAAAACTCCCTAGAAAGGCCAGAACCTAGGAAGAAACCTAGAGAGGAACCAGGCTATGAGGGGTGGCCAGTCCTCTTCTGGCTGTGCCGGGTTGTGGTTAAAGTTATTGTAGTTAATCCATTTTGAATTTGGGCTGTAACAACAAAATGTGGAATAGGTCAAGGTGTATGAGTTCATCAACAAAGCTCCATCTATTCCAAACCACATTGATTTGTTGGAACCTTGAATGCTCTCACAGGTATGATTCAGGCAGGTGTGATTCAGAAAGCCAGTCAGTTAAATGCTGCTAGGTAACACGGAAGACATTGGAAATACACTGGGGACATTGGAAATACGCACCACACTACCTTGCGATGACATGACATCGGTCAGAAATGATGCAACTGAGTGGGTGTTTTGTGTATGGCAGTCATCCTTGGTCTATAGAGTGACTCAGGTGAGGTGATCTGAAGGAAGGAAAGTTCACAATAGTCTCTGCCGCCAGGGTCAAACTCCTTTAATTGGGGGTATATTTCTGTACCTCTCAGTGGAGTTGATGCCTGGTTAGTCTCGTGTATGTAGGTGTTGTTTCATCAGTCTGAGCCTGTATTCCAGACAATCAATACTTGTGGGTGGGTGCAGTATGGTGTTTTAAAGTTAGTCCAATTATTACGTTGCAGTAGGTGGGTTGTCAGTGGGTTGTGTGCAGAAATAATGTAGCCTGAACATACGGAGTCAGAATTTAATTGAATGCTATTCATTCACTGAAATAAATGATGTTGGCAGTGAACTCAATGCAATTGCGTTACTGGTTTGTCTTCCCATCTTGCAAATAGATTGATTCCACCAATGTTGTTCGTATGATTATCTTGTGATGTTAGTATGATGGGGTCTTCAGCTGTATGTTGACTTCATTATGAGGCTGTTGTTGATCCTGCATGTGGAGGAGTCACTGTTACAGTGTGTTACGTTAGCTCTTCCTTTAGCCACAGACACAGTGTGACGAGAGTGTCTAAGGGGTACAGAGGGCCCGATATGGGTACTCTACAAACCCTAGCATTAAAGCCATTAAGAATTGATGAAAGCGGGCTCAGTGGAATACAATGAGGGAATGCATCATCTGGATAAATGATGAGTCACTGTGGTCTCTCTGAGTGCTTCTCTCTCCTCCTATCCCTTTATCTCTCCCTTTCACTCCTCTTTTATTGTCATATGGAATGGAACTGAATAGTATCTGAGATTTAATTTAGGTGAATAAAAAACCCATGAGGCCAAAATGAAGGAAGGGTGGATGTTCAAGTGTACCTTGCACTGGACCAGCAGGGTAGTGAGAGGCCTCTCCGTCCTCTGCCTCTCCTTCCTCCCCTCCTCTGTTTTATCGTTCCCAGCCGTGCTGCTTGTCTTCCCCCCGGCCTCGCTGCTGTCCTCCTCCTCCTCCTCGTCCGACCTCGTCTCTAGGCTCCTCTCGCTCTCCTCTGGCGAATCCCTCTCCTCCGTGGAGTCGTCAGCCGTGCTCTCGCTCTTCTCCTCTGCGTCGCCGGAGCCCCCCTCCTTGCTGTCGACCAGGGGCGAGGGTCTCCCCACGCGGGGCTCGCCACGCAGCTGTGTGATGTTTCCCGCCATGAGGCGGCGCTGCACGATGCTGTGGGGCTGCTGTAACCAGGAGACAGGGCAGGTAGATGGATGTCAGACACCATTTTCAATGGGTTAATCCTAGTCCTGGACTAGATTAGATTTGAGAGTTTAATAGTCACATATACAGGGTTGCAGATGTAATTACAGGGTACAGTGAAATGATTGCGCTCCAGGATCCAACAATGCACGACAAAGTGAAAAAACTATAAAAATGTCATAAAAATCGATAATAAAATAATAATATATACATATTACAACTGTGGCAATGATAAATGTCCATTGGGGTGGGGGCAGGGTGACTCAAAAGGATGTCACTGGAGAATCTCCATTGAAAGTGCTTTTTAGTCTTAATAGGTCTTTTAGTTTTAATAGGTAGTGAACAGTAGACCTGGAATGGTAAAGAAATAGAAAAGAGAACCAGCTTGGGGCGGCAGGTGGCCTAGTGGTTAGAGTGTTGGGCCAGTAACCGAAAGGTTGCTGGATCGAATCCCTGAGCTGACAAGGTAAAAATCTGTTGTTCTGCCCTTGAACAAGGCAGTTAACACACTGTTCCACGGTAGGCTGTCATTGTAAATATGAATTTGTTTTTAACTGACTTGCCTAGTTAAATAATAATAATAATAAGGTTAAATAAAAAATGTTATGGAACATATTGGCTGATGTTCAATGTTAGAATGTTATGATGTTTCCATATTCTTCAGGACAGAGAGTTCTTTAAATATGATACATGTCTATCTTAGTGTTCTGTACAGCTTTCATGTTCATTTACTCAGACCAACCCCATTCCATAGCGATATTAAGGCAACTGTTGTTTTATGATTTGATACTTGCCTGGATGACGAACAAGACATTCGATTTTAAACCATTTCAAAACAACTGGTGGGCAATGGCTGAGTTGAACAATTGTTTTCATATGATAAATCTAAAATTAATAGAATTTTGAGCTCCAGAGCCTCATGGTAATCTAATTGTTTTCCAGTAGGGAGTCACTCTAGAGAAAGATGGAAATAGTTTTTCTAAGAGGCCATGTGGTTCGAAGTGAACAGAAGGTCAGCAAACACCAGCAAAACCAACAGCATCAATTCACCAGAAGGAGGATTTCAGTGATTTCAGATATAACTGCTGCTGAAAAACGATGCTGCTACTGACGGGATGGAAACATCCATTGTCTCTATGCCAGAGGCACATCGTTAGCTGTAAATAGCGTGTGTGCGCTCTTATGTGTGTGTAGGCGCGCCTCCAATTTGATGTGTTTTTATCTGCACTGTGCATGTCTGTACAGTATGTAGCCTACAAAACAGTTGTTCTGCTTGTATCACACAGTTGCTGGTCTCAAATCTCACTAGCCTAGTGGTTAGAGCATTGGACTAGTAACCGGAAGGTTGCAAGTTCAAATCCCCAAACTGACAAGGTACAAATCTGTCGTTCTGCCCCTGAACAGGCAGTTAACCCACAGTTCCTAGGCTGTCATTGAAAATAAGAATTTGTTCTTAACTGACTTGCCTAGTTAAATAAAGGTAAAAAATATATATATATTTTTTTTAAATGTGAGTTCAGTTGAGGTGTTGAAGGTTTCAGGTAATGACCACAACATCTGAGCATATCAGAGCCGAGCTGTCTCTCTGTCAGTCTCCTCCTGGGCTCATTTCTCCTGTGCTCCAGCTCTCCCTGTCAGCCCGTCAAAGTGATTACTGGTCAGTGCTCTCATACTGGCTCACACAATAGATTGTATCAGGCCTCTGTATACCTCTGTGGGTTGGTGTTCTATTGATCAGGGAGGAAGTGCTCTCTGGAGAGGCTTCTCTGTTATAGGGCTTATTGACACTGTAATCAGGCTTATATGCACTCTCTCTCTTGCTCCCTCATATATACTGTAGCTCTCTCTCTCTCCCACACTCTCACACGCACCCAGAAGCAGGTCTGCGTATGTGTGATAACCACATGATCAAGGTCAAATTGATAGGTAAGCAAAAACAGGAATCTAGTTTTCTCTGACTTTTCTAAGACTTCAGTGGGTATACTGTATATAGTGTATACAGTATTGGGATAGTGGCTTTTTTGTTGTTGTTTTGTCTCTGTACTCCAGCACTTTGGATTTGAAATGAGACAATGACTATGAGGTGAAGATACAGACTGTCAGCTTTAGTTTGAGGGTATTTTCATCCATATCTGGTGAATCATTTTGGAAATGACAGCCCTTTTTGTACATAGTCCCCCCATTTTAGGGGACCTAAAGTATTGGGATAATTCCTTCATGTATATTAAAGTAGTCAAAAGGTTAGTGTTTTGTCCCATATTCCCGGCACGCGATGATGACATCAAGCTTGTGACTCTACAAACTCGTTGGATGGATTTACTGGTTGTTTTGGTTGCGTTTCAGATCATTTTGTGCCCAATAGAAATGAATGGTAAATAATGTATTGTGTCATTTTAGAGTCACTTCTATTGTAAATAAGAATAGAATATGTTTCTAAACACTTCTACATTAACGTGGATGATACCGTGATTAAGGATAGTCCTGAATTAATCATGGAAAATGATGAGTGAGAAAGTTGCAGACTCACAAATTTCAAACCCCCAAGACATGCTAACAATTACAATAACAGCATTTGGGGGTGGGGGGGGTATGATATTTGTGCGTCTGTAACTTTCTCACTCAGCATTATTCACGATTCATTTCAAAATCTCTGAGCGATGGCTACTGTAAAGTCAGCAAGATTGCATTAGGAGAGGAGGCTCAAATGAAGATCCTACATCTGTAGGTGGGTTCTGCTGCTGGTATTGTAGGAGACTGCAGTTTCTCTAAAGGCTCTGTGTCACACTGTAAGTGTCTGGTGAGAGTTTACACAGACCCTTGACCTCCTCAACACCTTCAGCAGACGAGCAGTCCATTCTGTATGAAGCCTAGAGTCTGTAGTCTAGTGCCTCCTCTAAAAGATACTATTACAGAGAGAAGCTGCAGGACATCAGCACAATCAGCCTCATTACTATGTTGTGTTACAATGCCACCTCTGATGGAGTTATTTTATAGTTCTATAACAAATCATGTTATTTAACATTTTCTCTGTATGTTAGTGTTATTAGAAAACCTCATAGCCTTGGTACCTTGTATCCTGCTCTCTCTGCATATAAATGAAGTATTTACATGGCCCACTCCTGTAATCACAGTATTGCATTGTATTGCACCCAGATACGAAGAGCACAAATCCCCAGAGGGTTGACTGTCCAAAATACTGCGATTGCGCAATCATACCCAATAGCCTGAGGAACAGATGGAGCAAGACGGAGAGGAAGGAGGAGGATAAATGCCACGCTGGTATTTTGTCCCGTTCTTTTCTCAGTTGATTGTATTGTTCATCATTGTTTTGTATTGTGCAATGTGCAGGGCTAATTCACCATTCTCTACACAGTGCTGGAAGCTGCAGCTTGTTCTGCCTGTTTACAATATGAATGAAGATGAGGGGATAGTTTAGGAGGGTAGAGACAGGGAGATAATGAATGAAGGATAGAGAGAATAAGAGGGATAGAGAGATCCCAGCTATAATACTGTCCTCTTATTATTTTCAATGACGGCCTAGGAACAGTGGGTTAACTGCCTTGTTCAGGGGCAGAACGACAGATTTGTACTTTGTCAGCTCTCTCTTGCCAACTCTCTAGCCACTAAGCTACCTTGCCGCACTCCTCTGTGTGTGCGTGTGTGCGTGCGTGTGTGAGTGCGCGTGCGTGCGTGCGCAGTGTATATAATGGCTTTCCTCCTGCTCCACAACACTGACTGACATCTGTCTCTCTGTAACACACCCTGTCATCCTAGAGGTCACATAGGGGTCACACTGTATTCCTCTCTTCATATACACATCCCAGTCCTATCTGTCATCCCTTTAGTTCTCCCTCCCACATCTCCTACTATTTTCCCTCCCATCTCTCCCCTCCTTCACTGTTTTCTACCAGTGCGAAGGCAAAAGTATATTGTTGCTGTTGCTTCCTCATAGTCCAACCAAGGTTAATGGATACTGGATGTGAGAGGTATTCAATCACTCCCAGAGGACATGGAACTTAGATAGAAAAATCCTTCTGTATTGTTCCAAAGCAACTAGTTTGGGCATTACACAATTCATCTGGGTACTTTAGAAGCTACCAGTCTGTATGTTATTGTCCTCCCAACCCAGCCTCAGTTCTAGCTGACCATGTAGTTGTTAGGCTGATCTGTGTTAGTCAGCTCTGACACAAGCTGTGAAAAAGGCCTCTCCACAGGAGCCCTCCCCAGAATAGGCTTTTCACAATGAGCAGCTCGATGTCTGCTCCACATCAATCAACAGGACCACTTGCACCGGGCTTGAATCATAGTGATCTATTATTATAATAGATAATGGTCCTGGAACGAAGTGGACAGTGTTTTCTGACTGTGTCATATCTGACAAGCGTTCAAATCAAGCCCCATGTGGTTCCTTTGACCTCACTCACACTCACCTTCCCTGCTATCAACACCCATAGAGACGGGTTTTATCTCGATGTCCGCAGCCCTTTATCAAAGATGTCATTGGAAAACCAGCAGTGTGTCATTCTCGTTTGACCCCCACCATTCAGTCTTCTATCTTCCATCAGCACCAGCCTTGTTGAAGGCAACACAGAAAAGGCGTAATTGCAGCAGTTTTCTCATTTGCATTTCTCAAAGCTTGCAGCATCAGATAATTGATCTAAATCCAACAATGATTAAGGGTACTTCAACACGTATCCCCCCGCTCCTTCCTGCTGTAATGAACAGCATGTGTACCGAAACACACACAGGGAGATAGATAATGAACCCAGGTAAATGTGTGGCTGGCTGATGGATGGGCTTCCCTGGGTGAACTGCTAAAGGTTTATCTGGAGGGAGGAGTCACAGTCTGGAGGGAGGAGTCACAGTCTGGAGGGAGGAGTCACAGTCTGCATCCACAAATGGCTCCCTGATCCCTATTTTGACCAGAGTCCCATAGTATCCCTGTCATTTCAGACACAGACACAGTCTGTGGAACTGCTGATTTACCTGACTGCGTCCCAGTGTGTTGCTTTTTACATTTATGGAGTTTTTGTTTGGTCCTTTGGAGGAGATAAAACAAGAAGAAGAAATAAACATAGAGAGAGAGAGAGAAGAGAGAGAGAGAAACAGGAGTTGCCTGGTTGCCTGCCTCCCCACCCAATGAGAAACCTTCCTTTAAATCCCATTATTGTAAATCAGTTAAAGAAAATCTCCATTACCCATACTTCCCTCCTCAGTGCTCCTCTCTGACTGGCAAAGAGCAGAGCAGATTGAAGCTGACAGCAGTGTACCCAATGTAATCCCCCCTGCTCCATGTGAGTGAGGAGGCAGCTGGCTGTTGTAGGTTCCGATTGCCCTGCAGCTACAGCGAGGTCAGACTGTTTGGATGCAGATCCTCTGTCCACAACAAGCGGCCTGTGTGCAGTGGTTGTGAACTGCCATACTGTATGTGCCCTGGCCTTTTTATAAAGTTCAAATGCAATTCCCTGTTCTAGCGCTGCACTTTGGCGGATGTGCTTTAGTCTTTTGTCAGGTTTCAGGGACAGGGATGAAAGTGGCTGCAAAAGAACCCGTTTGGAGACAAAGATTATAATAATGTCTGATGTTGCGTCTGTCTAGTCTCTTTTCTAGCCATGACATCCTCAGAGACAAGATAGAGTGCTAAAGTAAGCAGTATGATTTCAGGGCTTTTGCAACAACAATAAAAATAATACATCGACCAAATACCGAGAGTAAACGTTGATTATTTATACAGTTTCAGCTGTCACAGTGGACACGTTCATCACTTTTGTGCCAACAGTCAAATGGCAAAAGCATGAGTACATGTAAAACTGTCTCGTTTTGCCAAATAGATCATACAAGGCATTCATTTGATTTGTCACACTAAATATGGAGTTACCCCTATTGAATCCCCCCTGGGATAAGGTAGCAGTCATACTACGTCAGACATTGTACGTCAGACATTGTGCTATCCAACACCTTGGTTGTATATGGTTGTGAATGTATGTATATGGTTGTAAATGTGGTTCACGTGGTGGTTCACTTGGAATTGGCATCCCTGCTATGAATTAGGCTAATCTTTGTCTGCATCCATCAGCGTTCATGCAGATGAGATTATATTGGCTGATATCATGATTGGCCATCATTCATTTCAGCCAACAGAGATGATGACTGGATGAGTCTTAAATAGGGATTTGTGATGGTTGGTTAAACATGTACAAAGGATGTGAAGATTCCTGTCCCTTCTTGTCCCTCCCCTAGTTGGTCTCTAGAAATCAATTGTCTCTTCAATTAGCTGTAATTAAAGAGTATAACTTCCCATAGACTTTCTGGTACTGAAAGTATGGAGTAGAGATTTAAATTGTTTTTTATTGGCATGACATATAATATTTATATGAGTGTTGTTATCACTGT
Source organism: Oncorhynchus clarkii lewisi (assembly GCF_045791955.1). Classification (NCBI taxonomy): domain Eukaryota; kingdom Metazoa; phylum Chordata; class Actinopteri; order Salmoniformes; family Salmonidae; genus Oncorhynchus; species Oncorhynchus clarkii. The sequence goes on from NC_092179.1 coordinate 18,447,159, forward strand.
ATATCACTATCAATACCAATACCATAATTTCAAGCCCTCCTCAAATACACATACATATACACACACACACTGTTTCTCTGTGTTCTTAATACATATTGCAGACTGCTGATTCGGCTGATGAGCGTCTTGCTGTGACCTCCCTCGGAACATGTCCACAGTGTTCCAGTTCAAACCGGTCACTATGATGCTCATTCTCTCTCTCTTTCTCTCTCCCTCCCTCCCTTTTGTCATGGCATGTCCTCTTTTCTCTCTCTCTCTCTCTCTCTCTCACTCTCTCTGAGAGATTAGAGCCTAATTGCCATGTGGGCTAATTATCTGACTGCAACAGGCTCCTCTCTCTGTCATGGCTGAAGTCACATGACTCTGCTAATGCCTGCTTTTCCATTTGGATCAAGGTCCCCAGCCGCTGGCTTCCTGTCATACAAACCATCAGGGTGTAGCCAGCGACACATCTGCTCTCTCTCTCCTCTCTTCTCTCTCCCTCCCCTCTCTGTCTCTCTCTCTTTCTACTCTCGATCTCTCCCTCTGCCATCCCCTCGGTCTCTGTGCCTGTCTGTTTCACCCAGGTATTTTTAGGCGGCTGTCTGTCTGCTACCGCCCATCAAAGCTTCTGCCAACTGAGAGAGGGAGAGAGTGGATGAGAGAGAGCGGGGAGGGTGAGAGAGTGCAGGGAGGGTGAGAGAGTGCAGAGAAGAGAGAGAGAAACAGGTAGGAAGAGAGTGTGGAGAGAGGGTGGAGGGATAGAGAGAAGGGTCCTCGTCTGGCTGAAGTCAGAGAGAGAGAGAGAAACAGGTAGGAAGAGAGTGTGGAGAGAGGGTGGAGGGATAGAGAGAAGGGTCCTCGTCTGGCTGAAGTCAGAGGGGGGCTCACCTCCGCTCTCGTCAGCCGGACATATTGGCTCAGTGCTGGGTTCTAATGGTAATCACTAGAACCTTCCTAAGATGTCTCCTGAATCAATTCACCATGGCCCTCCACAGTCAGAGTTAGGGCACTTTTCTCAAACTTCTTAGGGACATCACATTGAGTGAGTGAGTCCAGACACCTAGACACCAAGTCCAGACACTTCCTCCACTCTGCTTTTCCCTTCCCTCGCTCTTGCGATTGAATGGTGGGTTGTCTTTGCCCTTTTCATGCTCACTGCTCCCTGGCTCTGGTATAGGATGATTACCAGAGCGGGAGAGCGGGAGAGCGAGAGAGCGAGAGAGCGAGAGAGCGGGAGAGCGGGAGAGCGAGAGAGCGGGAGAGCGGGAGAGCGAGAGAGCGAGAGAGCGGGAGAGCGAGAGAGCGAGAGAGCGAGAGAGCGGGAGAGAGAGAGAGAGAGAGAGAGAGAGAGAGAGAGAGAGAGAGAGAGAAAATGAAGAGATATGAGAGAGAGGAAGAGAGAGAGAGAGAGAGAGAGAGAGAGAGCGAGAGAGAGAAAAGGAAGAGAGATGAGAGAGAGGAAGAGAGAGGAAGAGAGAGAGAGAGAGAGAGAGAGAGAGAGAGAGAGAGAAAGGGAAGAGAGATGAGAGGGAGGAAGAGAGAGGAAGAGAGAGAGAGAGAGAGAGAGAGAGAGAGAGAGAGAAGCCGAAGCCAAAACACATTCACTCATATAACTGGCTCTATACTGTTAAATGATGTACTGGCTCAGCTGAAGTGGAGGGGCAAACCAGGGTACATCTAAAGAAGCCCTGCGTGGTTCAATGTGTGCTTTTACACCAGGAATAGTTCTATTTTAATGACTTGAGAATGATAATGAGGACAAATGTCTTCATCATTCCTCAATAGGGGAAGGAACCCATGAGACTGATAATAGAGCATTCTTGAGATATGAACACTATTTCAGAATGACAGACACACACACATACTGTCTGTCTATTCAGCTGTGAGGTGACATCACTACCCTGTTGTTGCCTATCAGCTGGCTTCTGTTTGGTCTCAGAGTAGCCCCACGCACCTTAGGGACCCTCCTGCTGCTCTTCTACAATTCCCTTTAGCCATGTCTCCACCCGGAGCGTGATTGCTTTTGACAGTCAGTATGGAGAGCGAGGCACGGCGGGGGCGCTGTAACAATGGCTGCCTCTCTGGTGTTCTGCCGTTCAGGCTCCGAGGCCATTACAATGTGATGCAGGGCCGTGAGATGACATGCAAATCATTCTGTAACCCCTGTGGCCTGTTTCCTCCATCGAATGGGGTTTCTAGCAAATGAGGTATGAATCAGAGTTATTTTCTCTTTCCTATGAGCAGATAATTGGTATTAGCATAAGAGGGATTTATCCCAGTAAGGTCGTAGAATTAAATGCTGCCATTCAGCAGATGTGGTCTGCATGTTGGAGGTGATGCAGAAAAGATTCAGCTCTGACTGCATTATATCGTGACAAAGTGGCATTAAGTTATACATGTGACTGTAAATATACACTTAAGAGCCTGAGTGTGTCAGTGGCATCATCCTCTCTTGTTGTCACCATTGTAATAAAATATTCCCCTGAATATTTCTCGTTTATATTCAGAAGAATGGAGAAGCTCGTTTACAAGTCAGACACCATGGGTGAATCCGAAATGGCACCTGACTTCCTACTGTATATAGTGCACTACTTTTGCCCAGAGCATTATGTGTGTAGGGCATAGAGGGCCATTTAGGATGCAGGAGACAGTTACCTCCAGGTTCTCTCACTGCATAGGGATTTGATATTTTCTCAGAGTGTGAATAGAATCCAGAGCACCAGACAGGCTCCAACAAATTTTAATTTCGCTCTAAATAACAGCTTGTTATCCTCCCACAATGCTCGTGTGAGAGAATTCAACTCTGAGAGCAAAGGGAAATAGATTTAGAGATGAGATTTAGATATAACATGAGAGGGTTGAGAGAGATGGAAGTTAGTCATGGAGATGCTGCTGCTGCCTTCTGTGAAAGCTGGCTTTAAATACACAGTGTAATCACACACAGACACACACACACTGACACACACGCACTTATGATGCTCTCCAGTCATTCTGTAGATTCTTGGAGTGCGTTCTGGGAATTTGGGAGGCAGCCATCTAATCAAGACTGTGTCAGGAGTTGACAGTGGGGCAATAAAGCCATTATCACAGGAAGACCTTGTGTCCATAGAGGAGGACTGGGGGAGAGAGGACTTAGGGAGGTAGTTCGGGCTGATTTCGCAGGAGGTGGGAGGATGGTGGGGGACGGACGGACACTTCATAACAGGGACTGTGGGTCTGTCTCACAGTGTGGTCTGTCAGTGTGTCATGCATTGATTAGAAGAATGTGGGTGGCTGCGTGGATGGCTGTGTGGGTGGCTGTGTGGGTGGCTGCGTGGGTGGCTGCGTGGGTGGCTGCGTGGATGGCTGCGTGGGTGGCTGCGTGGGTGGCTGCGTGGGTGTGCGCCTGCATCTTAATCTAACTTGCCTCGCTCTGTTTGTTCTGTCGCTCTGACCTCATAGCTAGTGTACTGATGGAAGGAGACGTGTGAGGGCCACACTGTGTCTCTGAGGCTCCATGTTCTCTGACAGGCTTTGACAGGCAGTCCTCTCATCTACTGTACCTACTGTATCTACAGAGTCTTTCATCTTCTATGCGGTTACATGGCCTACCCTCTTCTCTTGACACCTCGTCAGATAATGGAAATTGCAGTTGATGGCGCAGCGGTAACAGTGAACGGCAGATCCATGATAGGAACACCACATGTTTGATAGAAAAGCAGCATGGTGTTGATATTCAACTCTTTTTCTGACGACGACATCAAGAGAACAGAGCAATATCATAGTCAATCAAGGGTCCACCTCATTAGTCATAGACTTAGTACATTTACTTTACACCGCATTTTAAACCTAGTAAATCATGCAGTTAGATTCAGCCAACCGTTGACCCCAGTGGTGTCAGAATACTGTGACAACTTGTCTCCCAACGGTCCCCAAAGCACCAACAATGCCAAGCAGCTGGTGGCAAACAGAGGACAGCCTCTTCAACTAACTATCCAACAAAGCTCATTTCAACACCTTCTATCTGCCAAGTCTCATCCAAAATGTATTTAGCCATCATTAGCCACCACCACTAAGAGTCAAAGTGACACAGTACAAGCAATGGAGTGTGATCTAATGGCACTTTCAGACAGCCACTGACCAGGGTCGTAGGGCAGCAAACAGAAGACAAAAGACTGTTCGAGGGAGGGACTATCGGAACGTGTTCAATAAGAGCAGGGCACACTGTAGTAAAGCATTCTACAACAGAAAACAAACATTTTCCCTTGCAAAATATTTTGCTACGGTGACTTAATGAATAGAACTCATGTAAGTGACAGTACCGCCAATAACAGAATAAGAATAGTCCAATGGGACATTGACAGCCACTCACCAGATCTTTGGAGGTGCCCAGTCTCTTGAGCCCATCCAGGGGCAGCAGGTCGGCTGAGTCTTTGTGTGTGAACTGGGTGGCCTGCTTCAGACGCCTCTGCTGGCCCAGGATGGCTTTATCCCGGATAGCCAGATCACCCTTCTTCGACTCACTCATGGTCAGTCAGTCAGCCAGTCAGTCAGTGCAGTACAGCTAGCTAGAGTGTAGAGCAGAGCTGTTCAGTTCAGCGTACCTCTGTCTGATGTAGCCTGGTTTGGAACAGCAGGAACAGCAGTAGCAGCACAGAAGGGTATGAGTGTTGAAGGCAGAGCAGCACAGCCCAATGCCCTGTACTGTAAAGTCTCTCCTTTTCACTTCCAAGAGATAGATCGCAGAGAGTAGATGATACCGTTGATTACTCCTGTTTTAGTTGGTCTCTTCCAGAACAAATGTCTTCCTTCACCTTTACTGTGTCCGTCTTCAAACTGTTCCACCTTCAAACTGTGACCTCCCTCTCTGTGAGGGTGAGGTTGTTTTGAGGTGCTAGTCCTTGGCATCTATTTGTGTTCTGTGTTGCTGTCAGTGTCCAGAAATGATTAGTGTGCTGATGGTCCTGTTATGTAGACATGTCTCTCTTCAGGCTGGGCTGTGTGTGTGTCCTCCTCTGTCAGTGCAGTCTGTCCTTGCAGCGCTGCAGGAGCAAACTGTGCCCCTCTCTTTCTCTGCTGTCTCTCTCCCTTTCTCTGCTCTCACTCTCTCTCTCCTCTCTCACCTCTCTCTCTGCTCTCTCTCTGCTCGCTCTTTCTCCTTGCTTTCTTTCTGTCTCCTCTCTCTCTTCTCTCTCTCTCTCTCTGTGATTCTGTCTCTTCCTCTCATTGCTGCTCTCTGGAGGAGTATATACCCAACCCTGTCCCTCCCGTCAAGCCCTCTTTCCATCACACACACTGACACACACACAGACACACACACATCTCGCCTAGTTTCAAAACACGACACCCACATGTTCTTGGTTAATGCCCCGTAGTGGGGGACACACACTTTGAAGTAGAAAAGCACCCTAGCTGCCTTCTTATTACCTCCCTACCCTCCACACACAGAGCTGGAATACCTTTCTGCCCTGGCTGACGTACAGAACATGCTGAGTCATGCTGCTATAGAACATCAGAGATGATCACATCAGACGCTTACTACCTGAATAAATACATAAAGATCAGATTCTCTCCCCTTGAATTTATTTGAGCCTTTCCCCTGAATGTCCTTCAGCCGTGCACCGAGCCACATCTAAAGCACATCAGAGATGTAACATGTTATAATGCCGTCAACCAATAGAGATTCTAACTCCTGTACAGTAGTAGTTCTATGTGACGGATAACACATTGAGGGATCCACTCTGTCAGCTATATGTGTATTTAGCTGAGTTCTAACCAGTTGTCATTTGGTTGCCCTGGGTTTTCAGTGGTTCCGGCACCTATGCTATGGTTGTGTCTGTGATTGGTGTCTGTGATTGGTGTCTGTGATTAGTGTGTGTGTGATTGGTGTGGTTGCCCCAGCATTGATCTCCACTCAATCAAGCTCCATGAATAAATGAACAGGCTCCAGCATGAGATTCACAAACCCCTTCAGTTCAGACCCCCCTCATTTATATAAGTATAACCTCATGTATATATAATTATCAAAAGGGAAAAAAATCAATCCCTCAATGAGCATCAGTGTAATAGAACCTATTAAAATGGTAATATATATTTTGCAACTCATTGCTTTTGACCTTGGGCTAAGCAGGTTAAGTCATAAACAACATTTCTCTGGTGCTGCAACAATGCATGTAGCCTAACGCAACACGTGTACATTTACTCATGCCTCTCATGTTTCATCTACTCAACATTTACATGTCAAACAGAGTATAATGTCCTTAAAATGTCTCCGTGCACAGAATATTGTTTTCACACATGCAATTAACCTGTTTACCGGTGTTTATTTATGGGACTGTTGGACTTCCCAAGGTGATTGATTGGAAATGGACTGTATTGAAAATCTAAATACTCAGACAGGGATATACTGCCACCTTCTGGTGATATTTTTATTTGACCCTGGTGGATTGTTACATGGGTTTTTTGTCGAAGATGTGCACGCTCACACGGCAATTTGCATAGCTGACATTAAAAGGTTGTATTTTTACCTTGGCACCAGTCTGTGTTTGCTCTCTTGCCAACTCCTTACGGAATTATCTACAATGCCAAAAAGCATAAACAAATCTGAGACCAGGCTAGTTTTGTTTATGTAGTTTAAGAGAAATGTAATCTAAATCGGTGTGTTTGGTGGGGGTTGCAAAATGCTTTTAGCATTGATTTGCAGCTGTGTAGAATAGTAAACATAGTTGCCCAAATGTTGTAGATTCAAATCTCAAAGGAAGCAGACAAATTCCAGACGTTTTAATGGCCACTATTTTAGAATTCTACTAATGTGCAGGGCCATTCCAATAGAATTCAGAATGATTTCCAAATGATTGTTTCCATAGAGACATTACAAACCAAGTGTATAAAAAATATTGTTTTAATTCAAATAAGCAAAGTGTTGATTCACTGCAAGACATGGAGGTGGTTCAGCCCTATGCAGAGAAATATCTTATGAAGCTGACATTCTACGCAGAAGACGATCCTGCCTTCAATTTAGGTAAATATAGTTTTTTTGTATGTAAATTGTGAAATAGCCACCAATTTATTTATTTTTTGTCAGAGTTATTTCAAACTATTTCATAGTTCCGTTCTTTGTTTCATGATTGGGCAGATTTCATGAAGGAAGCATACTCCAACTCAACATACACAGTGACAGTGCGACTGACCAATACAGAGGAGAAGCCTCTGACACAGCAGAACCTGCAGTGTGTGGCCCTCAGCATCCCGGACCTCCACTACCGTCTCACAGGCCATCCTTATGCCCTGGGTCTCCTCCACCTTGCCTACCTCCAGACAGACCCTCTACCCCTGGACTATAGCCCTCCAGCTAGACCAACCCTGGATCCCAGAAAGCAGACATGGGACAGAGTCTCTCTGGAACATTCCACTATTCCCCTGACCAATGTGTCTCTTCCTGAGGGCCAGTTCCATGGCTCTCAAGGGGATAGCGAGAGCAGCAGTATCACTGACTGGTTCCTCTGTGACGGGTCCTTTGTGCCAGACTTCCCAGGGAAGGAGTGGACCTCTGTGAACTATGGAGGCCTAGAGTTTATAAGGGCTTTCTCCCCAATCAGACAGACTGATGATGCAGCTGATATACTGGGAAGGTGTAATATCACCGATTACACTGCTTACGAGCAGTTTGTCTTCTCTGTCGATGTGGACATCCTCAAGGCAAAAGATCCTTCAGGAACAGAGGAATCTAGTCCTGCCTCCAAAATGTTAGAAGAGAATAGTTTAGAAAGAGAGGAAGCTAGTCCCGCTTCCAAAAGGGAAGAGGGGAATAGTTTTGTAAAAGAGGTCACTCGTTTTGATGACAAATGGGACAAGGGGAATAGTTTAGAGAGAATGCCAGTTCCACCTACACATGGGAAGAGATGAATAATTTAGACAGAGAGGAAACTAGTTCCACCAACGAATGGGAAGAGCAGAATAGTTCAGGAAGAGAGGACCCTAGTCCCACCTACAAAAGAAAAGACAGCAATAGTTCAGGAAGAGGCCACTAGTTTTGCCTACAAATGTGAAGAGAGGAATAATTTAGGAATAGAGGATGCTAGTTCCGCTCACAAAGGGAAAGAGGGGAATCATTTCAGGAGAAAGGCTGTTAGTTCCCCCTACATAAAAAAAGAGAGGACAAAGTACCTGGATGTACAGAAGCAAGGACTAAACCGAAGACAGGGATGAAAGATAACTAAATTATCATTAAGGCCTTAATATGGCCAGACTATGAAAGTTTAGATGTGATTCAAAGTATTTTATGTAGCTTCACTTACAGATGAAAAGGCAGCCTCCTACTTCCAAAAAGGCATAATCACTGAATGCATGGTTTCAATGTTTATACAATTAAACAGAACGACACCTACTCCCTGAATATTTTCTTTAATCTTCTCAAAGTCCAAGGCATCTGTCAGAACAAAACCAGAGGTGACAAAATAATATACAGTACATTCATCAAACTCCAACACATCTTTAGAAGCCAAACGACGTAGTTGTATTATCAGCAGAAAGACTGTGTTCATACAAACCATCTCCACAGAAAAGGTTTGTAATCCCCTTTAATTAAAGGTAGACTCAGCAAAGTTACGTTGCAGAAAACAGCGCCGGAGATATTGAGATGAGCGACAGTCACACACAGTATCTGTGCACGGGTTCGCGTCACCCTGTTCACAGCGTGGTAGCCAGGGCACCAAAATAGCTGAGAAGTCGAGCCTCACGCTCCTACACTTCTTAGTTGTGGAAATTGAACCAATATGTTGTTAAGTTTTCTGCTTCATATCACGGAGTCTACATTTGAACCAAAACTACATTCTCATTGTCTTTCATCAATTTGTCCTTAACGTACCCTAATGAAAGCTCTTTCCTGATAATTCAACAGGGAAATGTGAGAAAAAAAACACAGTTTTGGTTGGTCACTTACAATTCAACTCTTGTTCATCTGTACAAAATCCCCCCAGGTGAGGGAGAAGGCACATTCCTTATCCATTTCATTGAACTGTACTGCTACTGAGCTTAGCATTTGTTTTCTGAACAATGTTCATAAGTTAAATCAAGTCAATGAATTACTCAATTTCATCCATTCATGATTCTACCATTTTTCTTCACACAGAAGAGTTCAAATATTTGTTTAGTTACAGTATTAATTGTGGTCCGGCATCAACTTAGCATTTTATTTCAGTTCTTCAATCTCCCATTGCAAAACCGGCAGTGTAAAACCAAAGCCACTTCTTGGCTACAAACTTTCTTCAATATCCAATATGACATGTATTAAATCTATTAGTAATTTGCATTAGCGTTTAAGGTTTGTAGTGAACACTAAAATGAAGATTTTTGCAAATCAATATATTTTTTTTAAGTGCAGTGTAAACAATAGGGAATGTTCTATATGATTCAAGTCTACTTCTGATCAAAGAATCCGAAAATGGATCTCGATAGTGGCCCAATGCTGCTATGCTAACATAGACATTAACACGCAACGCGTGACTGTTGCTTTGCCTGTGCTTGTAGCTACTTTAAGGTTGAAATAATGTAACAAGTCTGTGTCTTTCTATATTTTGCCCCACCAACAGGGATGTGGCCACGCTGTGTCCTACTGCAGCCATCTACAGCTCTACCGTTACCACTTCTCTCCATGGGAGCTATGTAGCCGCAGCACGCACAAACAAGCCTCTTGTGGCATATGATGTAGTCTCTGGACTGTACGACCACTGCCATCAACTAAACATCCTTACATTCCATTCCATCCGCAACGCTCACAGAACGTTGGGCAGATAGAGGGAGCAGAGTAGCATATTCTGGCCCAGTGCGGGGAAGCGTCTGAAGGCCTCCCAGGCGTCTGAGAAGATGTTGTACTTGAGGAAGACGCGGTGCTCCAGGCTGGTGGGCAGGCTGACGTCGCGCGACATAATATAGACCCCGTCGTTGTGCAGTGTACACGTGAGATTCAGGCCCGACTTGGAGGTGTTGTCCTTCAGGTGGAGCCACTCCCCGGTGGTCACGTTGTAAGACTGCACCGTCAGCATGTCCTCTGTCTGGCTGGCCCGCCGCCCCGGACCCGGCTCCAGCTCGTGGGTGTACCCCCCCACCAGGTAGATGGTATCTTCCACCGAGAGCATCTGCTGCTTACGCACGTGGGCCGAGCAGGAGCGGAACACTGTCCAACTGTCAGAGGTGGGGCAGTAGCGGAGTACGCTGGTATTCCTGTCTAATAGATACACAGAGAAAAAACAAACAGCATTTGTTAAACTAATTTAAGAACCAGTTGATATTTTGTCAAATGAACAAGCACTATTTGTGTAGCCTACAGTTCTTTATGTCTACTGTGTGTATACATTGGACATTTTAGAAAATGTTCTCACTTCTGCTGGGAATGAAAATCACCCCCACTAACCTCTTGCAGTATATCCTCCCATGACGTAGATCATGCCCTGGCACTCGCAGGCAGAGAACTCTGCCAGGGGGTCGGGTAGTGACGACACACAGGTCCACCAGTCCTGCTCAGGGCTGTAGCACTCCACAGTGCCCTGACACTGGCCTCCCACTGCATACAGCTTCCCTCGTACAGCCAACAGCTTGAAGTTGGACCTGACCGGAGGAGAGACGGATATACAACAACATTACAGGACGGAGACATACTGTAGCCCATGTAGTTTGCTGGCTCAGCATCAAAACAGATTGAAGATCAAGACATCGACAGACTGCATAGAGATCTATTCATATAGCTGACCTGTACTGACCTCTTCTGGTTCAGGGGGGCTACCTGGTTCCATTCATTTCTACAGGGGTTGTAACAGTGTGCCGCTGAGATCTCCTGGCTGGTCATTCTGTACCCACCAACAATGAACAGGTAGTTGTCCAACACGGCTGAGCCGTAGCCTCTCACATTGACCATGTCAGAGGGCAGGTTGTTAGCGAGCGGCTTCCAACGCTGCTCTACTTCCCCATATCTCAGCATTGACCAGGGCTCGTCCTGGTCTGGTAGGTCCAGAGCCAGACAGGTGAAGAGTCCGATAGCCACCAGAGTGGCCGTGCCTTTCATACGCATCTCTCTAACCTGGTTGCGCAGGGCAGCAGGTAAGTCGCTGAACTCTGGTCTCCGCAGCATCGGGTGGTAGTGACAGCTCATATATCTGAGACAAGCGTTGTGTAGATCATGAGTTCCATATACCTCAGATAGGCTGTATAGTTCCACACAATTCTCTTGTCGAATTTCAGACGAAAGGAGTTTTAGGATAGAGGTGACTTGCAAAAAAGATGCAGTCTCAATCAGGTCTTCCAGGGTCTCGTTGACTACTTTCACTTTGGAGGTGTTGATAAACTCCAGGACCAGCTCGAGCCCTGGCACACTCAGCCCCTGCAGTTGCACTGAATCCTCTCTGGACTCGCGCATCCCAGAGCTGTACAGTGCACGGAAGTAGTCGCTTTTTTCTATCAACTTGCCTTTGTTGACGCTGTACGTTTTGTCATCCATGACAATTACGATTATTTGTTCGGATGACATGTTTAGTGGTTGGGTTAGCTTGATAATGTTGTCAAGTGATCTGTTTTGTTGACTGTCCTCTTCCGGCCTCGATCTGTTAATGACTGCCTGTCCGTTTACATTTCTCAGGCGCAGGGGTGGTCTGCAACTCTAGTCGCACCGCAGTCACCAGGCCTATATATGGTAATATTCAGCCCATACGTCTGGATGATGCCTGGATCATTTCAACTCAGCTGTGAGTGTGCTAGCTAGCTAGCAAGAGTGACTTGGAAATCTAGCTAGCCTCTTTATCTTTCAAAAACAGCGGGTATTATCTCGACGTACATTTAAAGAAGATGTTTTGCTGGACCATGTGGTCATTTTTAAGATGTATATACTGGATAACACACTTTATTTGCATTGTCGAGATAATCTGCAGAAAGCTGCAGTTGGTTTTTGAGGAGAAATTGGCCAGCATATTTCCTGTTTTGATCCTGTGGGTTGCGTCACTTGCTTGCGCAACCGGAAACCACCGTTTTCTTCTTCGTGTAAAGACAATGCCATGCAGATTGGTACAAGATGTGTTGCTGCCACCAGCTGGCTTGGGGTATACTCTACCTGCACTCGACAGGTGCAAGCCACCCGTAGTGCATGTTCCTATATTTTGCTTCACCAACTTTTCATGGAACCAGGTACATTAAAACCAACCGTTTCCAACTATCAACAACATAAACTTGCAATGAAGTAAGACCGTGTATAGGGCGGCAGGTAGTGGTTAGAGCGTTGGACTAGTAACCGGAAGGTTGCAAGATCGAATCCCCGAGCTGACAAGGTAAAAATCTGTTGTTCTGCCCCTGAACAAGGCAGTTAACCCACTGTATCTAGGCCATCATTGTAAATAAGAATTTGTTCTTAACTGACTTGCCTAGTTAAATAAAATAAATAAAATATAGCCTCTGTGGCACCTGACACACACCTCATCTAGCCTACAACCTCAGGCTGAGCCTACCCAACAGGGACATGTTTATTGGGGGTTGATGTAGGATACAGTATTTTACTGTTAACATAATGGCTATATGGACTGGAGGCAAGCATTGTGCATTACTGCCACCCAGTGATGAAATATGTAACTGTTTTGCACATCACTGAGTAGGCCTTTTGGAGTACCAATGATATATATTTGAATCTCAATTTAACAGTAGAGTAGTAGGAAGCTGAATCTGATACTTATGTATCAAAAAACACTCATCGAGGGAGGACAAGTCTAGATAATGGCTGATAGCTCTCTTCAAGAATGCAGATGTGTAGGGGCAGGCAACGCCATGTATAGGGGCAGGCAACGTGTGTGTGTGTGTGTGTGTGTGTGTGTGTGTGTGTGTGTGTGTGTGTGTGTGTGTGTGTGTGTGTGTGTGTGTGTGTGTGTGTGTGTGTGTTGGTAGGAGGGGGGATGGGTGGTGACACGACACTATGGCAGACCCCACTACTTAGACTGGGACTAACAGCAGATATTCACCCCTGCAACGGGTCTACTCTATATGGGACCTATGAGCTGGACTGTCAGGTGTCCATACGTTGTGGACACTGCCCCAGAACTGTGGTTTGCTGCACCTCTACAGACAACCATCTGGCACCTCCTTCTCATGTACCAAAGCAGATAAATTGTATTCCTATGCATACATGTTTCCAGGGTGAGGGTATATTACTGGTAACTTTAAACTACCAGAATTTTGGTAACTTTCAAGGATTTTATGTAATTTACCAAAGGACATCTAGTGGCCCTTTTGGGTACTTCAGATTATCACAGGCATCAAATTAAATCAAGACCTCTGTGTGGCCTAATCACATGTAAAATATATAAAATAATAAAATAAGAGCATTTTTTACCATAAACTTAGTCAATACCATTGCTCTTTATATAAGGGTTTCAGCACAAAATATGCTTTATATATTTTTTTTTACACACTTTCATTTATTTTACTATGTCAATATATCTGTGCTGTTAGTGTTTTGCCAACAAACTGGTGGCAATTGTGAAAAAAATCATAGTTGAAAGAGTTGCAGAGTTAATCAAAAATGATGCCTAGTATTTCCCCAGTCATTTTGTATTCTACTTCATTGATGTCTCATCTTGCATCTGGCACAACTCCTGTTGAGAATCAGGCCTACAACTGGTTTAGTGTGGTTGTTAGCTGACAAGTCAGCAGCTCAGTATCTTCCTGGTGCTTCATTTAAAGTGGTGTGCGGTGCCAGGGTCTGCTGCTTGACCCAATGCTTGACCCATCTGTCTGCCTATTCAGACTCCCCATTTTGACCAACATTCACCCCATTCCATGTTTCTGGACTGCTGTAAGATGTTTTAATTTTCGCCTAATCATTTATGGAAATAAACGGTAATATATTTTAACAGTGACCACTATTGGTAATAGGTCTACACAGATGGTGGACCTAATAACAAAACAAATTGTTCTTGCTGTCAATTAGACCGAGGTGAAGTTGGTTTTATATTCGCACATTCAGACTTTTCATTAGACATTCAAGAGACATTCAACAGACATTAGTCAAAATTCATTTAAAATTGTAAAAATCAATAACTAATTCATCGATTGTCACAGAAACATACAAAAATATATGGTTTATTCTATAAATGCCTAGCAAACTTTTACAATATTTGTTTTGAATAAAAATTCCAGTTTTGATTTGATGGAAACACATAAAATCTTTCAAATACAATTTAAAGCGGTATAAATCAATAACTAAATCACCGTTTGTCACAGAAACATCAAACTAGATATGATTTATTCTATAAATATCTAGCATACTTTTACAACTTTTGTTTGGAGTAAAAATTCCAGTTTTGATTTGATAGAGGGCATGTAGTCTGTCTTGAGGGCGTGTGGTAAAAGTTCTAACGAGTCTGATACCCTATTAGAAGGGGCCTGGCGTAAAATTCTGCATCTTCAGTCATATTAAATTAGATTACAGGAAAAAACAATGGGATGAACGGGTCAGGTCTGACTAACAAAGAAGACAGGTGGATGGATCAAGAGGACCAAGACAACCAAGAGGATCAACATGGGCATCTCCACAGTGGAGATAAGGAAAACTAAGAGTGACCCATAACACACACTACCGTTCAAATGTTTGGGGTCACTTAATAATGTAATTGTTTTTGAAAGAAAAGCTATTTTTTTGTACATTTAAAATAACACAAAATTGATCAGAAATACAGTGTAGACTTTGTTAATGTTGTAAATAACTATTATAGCTGGAAACTGCAGATTTTTATGGAACGTCTACATAGGCGTACAGAAGTCCATTATCAGCAACCATCACTCCTGTGTCCCAATGGCACATTGTGTTAGCTAATCCAAGTTTATAATTTTAAAAGGCTAATTGATCATTAGAAAACCCTTTTGCAATTATGTTAGCACAGCTGAAAACTGTTCTTCTGATTAAAGAAGCAATAAAACTGGCCTTCTTTAGACTAGTTGAGTATCTGGAGCATCAGCATTTGTGAGTTCGATTACAGGCTCAAAATGGCCAGAAACAAATAACTTTCTTCTGAAACTCGTCAGTCTATTCTTGTTCTGAGAAATAAAGGCTATTCCATGAGTGAAATTGCCAAGAAACTGAAGATCTCGTACACTGCTGTGTACTACTACCTTCACAGAACAGCGCAAACTGGCTCTAACCAAGAAAGGTCTTCTCTCTACTACCGCATGGAAAGCGGTGCCGGAGTGCCAAGTCTAGGACAAAAAGGCTTCTCAACAGTTTTTATACCCAAGCCATAAGACTCCTGAACACTATTTGCATTGTGTGCCCACCCCTCAACACCTCTTTTACGCTGCTGCTACTCTCTGTTTATCTTATATGCATAGTCACTTTAACTATACATTCATGTACATACTACCTAAATGGCCAGACCAACCAGTGCTCCCGCACATTGGCTAACCGGGCTATCTGCATTGTGTCCCACCACCCGCCAACCCCTCTTTTTACGCTTCTGCTACTCTCTGTTCATCATATATGCATACTCACTTTAACGATACCTACATGTACATACTACCTTAATAAGCCTGACTAACAGGTGTCTGTATATAGCCTTGCTACTCTTTTTTCAAATGTCTTTTTACTGTTGTTTTATTTCTTTACTTACCTACACACACACACACACACACACATACCTTTTTTCCTGCACCATTGGTTAGAGCCTGTAAGTAAGCTTTTCAATGTAAGGTTGTACTCGGCGCACGTGACAAAACTTTTTTGAAAAATCTTATAGATTTTATGTATTTCTATCAAGTCAAAAATAGCATTTTTTCCTCAAAACCATGGTGTATACCTCTGGCCCTTCTTTGGACACCTCCAGACAAGCTTCAATGCCATACAACTCTCTTTCCGTGGCCTCCAACTGCACTTAAATGCAAGTAAAAATAAATGCATGCTCTTCAACCGATCGCTACCAGCACCTGCCCGCCCGTCCAGCATCACTGCTCTGGACGGTTCTGGCAGTTTATCAAATACTTGTTCTCCCAACTGTATGTGGACATCTACAAATACCTAGGTGTCTGGTAAGACTGTAAACTCTCCTTCCAGACTCACATTAAGCATCTCCAATCCAAAATTAAATCTAGAATCGACTTTCTATTTTGCAATAAAGCATCCTTCACTCATGCTGCCAAACATACCCTCGTAAAACTGACTATCCTACCGATCCTTGACTTCGGCGATGTCATTTACAAAATAGCCTCCAACACTCTACTCAGCAAATTGGATACAGTCTATCACAGTGCCATCCGTTTGGTCACCAAAGCCCCATATACTACCCACCACTGCGACCTGTAGGCTCTCGTTGGCTGGCCCTCGCTTCATATTTGTCGCCAAACCCACTGGCTCCAGGTCGTCTATAAGTCTTTGCTAGGTAAAGCCCCGCCTTATCTCAGCTCACTGGTCACCATTGCAGCATCTACTTGTAGCATGCGCTCCAGCAGGTATATCTCACTGGTCACCTCCAAAGCCAATTCCTCCTTTGGCCGCCTCTCCTTCCAGTTCTCTGCTGCCAATGACTGGAACGAATTGCAAAAATCACTGAAGACTCATATCTCCCTCACTAACTTTAAGCACCAGCTGTCAGAACAGCTCACAGATCACTGCACCTGTACATAGTCCATCTGTAAATAGCCCATCCAACTACCTCATTCCCAAACTGTTATTATTATTTTTTGCTCCTTTGCCCCCCAGTATCTCTACTTGCACATTCATCTTCTGCACATCTATCACTCCAGTCTCTATCACTCAGGTGTTAAATTGCTAAATTGTAATTATTTTGCCACTATGGTCTATTTATTGCCTTACCTCCTTTATCTTACCTAATTTGCACACACTGTGTATAGACTTTTTTCTATTGTGTTGTTGACTGTATGTTTTGTTTATTCCTTGTGTAACTCTGTGTTGTTGTTTGTGTCACACTGCTTTGCTTTATCTTGGCCAGGTCGCAAAAGTAAATGAGAACTTGTTCTCAACTAGCCTACCTTGTTAAATAAAGGTGAAATAAAAAAAACAAAGGTTGTAAAAGTATGCTAGACATACATAGAATAAATCATTCTGAGTTAGATTTTTCTGTCATAATCAGTGAAAACGTTATTGATTTGTACTGCTTTAAATGACATTTAAAATGACATGTTTACTCAAAATAAAAGGTTGTAAAAGTATGCTAGACATTTATAGAAGAAATCATACCTAGTTTGATGTTTCTGTGACAAACAGAGAACTAGTTATTGATTTGTACCGCCTTAAATGGCATTTTATAGATTTAATGTATTTCTATGAAATCAAAACTGGATTTTTTTTCCTAAAAACAAAGATTGTAAAAGTATGCTAGACATTTATAGAATAAATCATACCTAGTTTGATGATTCTGTGACAAACTGTGAATTAGTTATTGATATATATTGGTTTAAAAGGCATTTTATAGAAGTTATGTGTTTCTATCAAATCAAAACTGGATTTTTTTTCTCAAAGCAAAGGTTGTGAAAGTATGCTAGACATTTATAGAATAAATCATACCTAGTTTGATGATTCTGTAATAATCATTGAAAACGTTATTGATATATATTGGTTTAAAGGGCATTTTATAGAAGTTATGTGTTTCTATCAAATCAAAACTGGATTTTTTTCTCAAAGCAAAGGTTGTGAAAGTATACTAGACATTTACAGAATAAATCAAACCTAGTTTGATGATTCTGTGACAAACTGTGAATTAGTTATTGATTTATACCACTTTAAATGTCATTTTATAGATTTGATGAATATCTATGAAATTAAAACTGGAATTTGTCCTAAAAACAAAGGTTGTAAAAGTATGCTAGACATTTATAGAATAAATCATACCTAGCCTGAAGATTCTGTCATAATCAGTGAAAATGTTATGGATTTATATAGGTCTAAAAGTCCTTTTTATTGATGTTATGTATTTCTATCAAATCAGAACTGGAATGTTTACTCAAAGCAAAGGTTGTAAAATTATACTAGACACTTATAGAATAAATCAAACCTAGTTTGATGACTTTGTGGCAAACGGTGAATTAGTTATTGATTTTTACCGCTTTAAGTTGCATGTTGTAGATTTTATGTATTTCTATAAAATCAAAAATGGAATATGTATTCAAAACAAAGGTTGTAAAAGCATGCTGGACATTTATAGAATAAATCACATCTAGTTTGATGATTCTTTGACAAACGGTTAATTATTGATTTTTAAATTTGTAAATTGATTTTGGTGAATATCTGGTGATTGTCTGGTGAATGTCCGGTTGTGTGAATATAAAACCAACTTTACCTCGGTGTCAATTGGCTGTTTTAAGATAACGCAAAGCCCGTGCTTTAGCAGAGTGACGTCGGCCGCGTGCCTCTGACAGGATGGATCTTGAGCGCAGAGTAGCCGAGTGGGTGGAGAGAACCGCGCGCATGCATAAAGACGGAGCACCATAACCAAAATCCCTCACTGTCATTCATGCGTTTGGTCTTCAACCGAATCCTTTCACGGACTGTCTTTACACAAAACGAGGATGAGGGAAGAGTCACGCGGGTTCTGTTTTCTTAATTGTTTTTTATTCATCATCAGCGCCCGGCAATGGGTGTCCGCGAGCAGGAACCTGCGCCCGTGCAATGAGGTAAGAGCGCGCAGCTCGACATGTTCGGCAGAGGCTGTCACACTGTTATTTATAACACTGTTTTAAACTACATTAAATAAGCAAGCCATGACATTGCCACCAAGTGCGCTGAACGCACAATGTGTAATAATCTTATAC